>NW_026527344.1:0-65815 GCF_022682495.2 Desmodus rotundus
CGGGGAGGCAATGGCAGCCTCTGCGGCCAGGCCTCGGACTCTCCCCGGGGCTCTCTCGGGTCCCAGGCGCCCTCTCTCGCCCGGGGAGTGCCCACACCGTCCCCTGACCCCCGCAGGACGCCTGCATCCCGCCATAAGCGGCCCACCTCGTCCATGGAGCTGGGACACATGGGGCCGGGGTGCGAGCAACTGGCCTACGTGGCTGCAAACCCGCAGACCCCTCCGTCCCGTCCCCACCACTGCGAAGATCCCCCTGTTCTTCCATCCGTAAAGGGGGACCCCTTTACGGATGGAAGAACAGGGGGGAGGCCCCCAGGAGATGGCTTTTGTCCGAGCCGCGGCTGGGTGGTTTCGGGCCAAGAGGCGGGGCCGCGCAGGCGCAAGCAGGCCCCACCCCAAGAGCATCCCTCCAGGCAACGTGCCCCCCCCTTGAGATATCAGGCCAGGTCCACAGGGTCCCTGGGCAGGTGTCAGTGTTAACGGAGGCCCTCCCTGCCACCCAGAGGACCGCGCGTTTTCCCGTGGACCACACTTCCCAGCAGCTCTCCCACCCCCGCAGAGGCAGAGTGCCAGGAAAGAACTAGGGACCTGGTGCCTGGAAGAGGGGCCGGCTACGGTTCCGCGCCAGGTGGAGCGGTTCCGGGCGGGCGGGCGGGACCCTCGACCAAGGACCGGTTCTCCTTTGGGGAGTCTGGCCTGTGCCCCGCCTGGGAGGCCAAGAGCCTTGCTTCGCCTGCAAAGCCCCCACCCTGCCACAAGGCGGCAGACTTGGACCCAGCCGCTTCAACCCTCCAGTCTCTGCGGAACCACCCAAAAATGGAGTGTGACCGCTGCGACCTCAGTCCCCCAGAGCTCGAACCCCCACCTCTGTGAGGGAATCGGCGACCTCCTGTCCTTGGCGTCCGCAAAAGGCATTCACCTGCGGTGAACCTGGGCCTCGGGCGAGCACGGCCAGGCCCCATGGTAGGAGCCCGGGGAGGCAATGGCAGCCTCTGCGGCCAGGCCTCGGACTCTCCCCGGGGCTCTCTCGGGGCACGGGCACCCTCTCTCGCCTAGAGAGTGCCCACGCCGTGCCTTGAGCCCCGCGAGACACCTGCTTCCCGTGATAAGAGGCCCCCTGCCTCCGTGGAGCTTGGAACTCTGGGGCCGGGCTGCGGGTCCCTGGGCTAAGTGGCTGGAAGCGCGCAGACCCCTCCGTCCCGACCGCCCAACTGCGAAGGACAGGGGGGAGGCCCCCAGGAGATGGCTTTGTTCAGAGCCGCGGCTGGCCGGTTTCGGGCCAAGACGCGGGACCCGGCAGGCTCAGGACAGGCAGCCCCAGCACAAGCCTCCCTCGGGGCAACGGGCCCCACCCTGGACATATCAGGCCTGCTTCACAGGGTCCCTGGGGTCGTGTCCGTGGAACTGGAAGCTCTCCCCGCCACCCAGAGGTCCGTTCCTTTTCCCGTGGACCACACTTGCCAGCCCGTCTTACACCCCGCCAGAGGCAGAGTGCCAGGGAAGAGCTAGGGACCCGGGGCCTCGATGAGGGGCGGGCCAGGGTTCCACGCCTGGTGGGCAGGGGCCCGGGCGGGCCGGACCCACGCCCAGAGACCCCGTCTCCAGGGGGGACTCGGGCCTGAGACCTGCCTGGGGGGCTATGAGTCTTTCCTGGCTCAATCGGCCCCACCCTGCGCCGAGGCGGCAAACGTGCACCGAGACGCTTCTACTCTCTAAAGTCTGGGCTGGACTTCGCGAGAAGGGACTGTGTCCACTGGGACCTGGGTCCCACAGAGCTCGAACCCCCCTCCCCGTGAAGGCATCCGCGGCCTGTGGTCCCTGGTGTCCGCAAAAGGCATTCACCTGCGGAGAACCTGGGCCCAGGTGAGCGGGACCAGGCCCCACGGCAGGAGCCTGGGGAGGCCACTGGAGCCCCGGGGGCCAGGGCTGGGCATTTTCCCGGGTGCTCTCTCGGGTCCCAGGCGCCCTCTCTCGCCCGGGCATGCCCACGCCGTCCCCTGACCCCCGCAGGACGCCTGCATCCCGCCATAAGCGGCCCACCTCGTCCATGGAGCTGGGACACATGGGGCCGGGGTGCGAGGAACTGGCCTACGTGCCTGCAAACCCGCAGACCCCTCCGTCCCGTCCCCACCACTGCGAAGATCCCCCTGTTCTTCCATCCGTAAAGGGGTCCCCGGGAGGCCCCCAGGAGATGGCTTTTGTCCGAGACGCGGCTGGGAGGTTTCGGGCCAAGAGGCGGGGCCGCGGAGGCGCAAGCAGGCCCCACCCCAAGAGCATCCCTCCGGGCAACGTGCCCCCCCCTTGAGATATCAGGCCAGGTCCACAGGGTCCCTGGGCTGGTGTCAGAGTTAACGGAGGCCCTCCCTGCCACCCAGAGGACCGCGCGTTTTCCCGTGGACCACACTTGCCAGGCTGTCTCCCACCCCGCCAGAGGCAGAGTGCCAGGGAAGAGCTAGGGACCTGGGGCCGGGAAGAGGGGACGGCCACGGTTCCGCGCCAGGTGGAGCGGTTCCGGGCGGGCGGGCGGGACCCTCGACGAAGGACCGGTTCTCCCTTGGGGAGTCTGGCCTGTGCCCCGCCTGGGAGGCTAAGAGCCTTGCTTCGCCTGCAAAGCCCCCACCCTGCCACAAGGCGGCAGACTTGGACCCAGCCGCTTCAACCCTCCAGTCTCTGCGGAACCACCCAAAAATGGAGTGTGACCGCTGCGACCTCAGTCCCACAGAGCTCGAACCCCCACCTCTGTGAGGGAACCGGCGACCTCCTGTCCTTGGCGTCCGCAAAAGGCATTCACCTGCGGTGAACCTGGGCCTCGGGCGAACACGGTCAGGCCACATGGTAGGAGCCCGGGGAGGCAATGGCAGCCTCTGCGGCCAGGCCTCGGACTCTCCCCGGGGCTCTCTCGGGTCCCAGGCGCCCTCTCTCGCCCGGGGAGTGCCCACGCCGTCCCCTGACCCCCGCAGGACGCCTGCATCCCGCCATAAGCGGCCCACCTCGTCCATGGAGCTGGGACACATGGGGCCGGGGTGCGAGCAACTGGCCTACGTGGCTGCAAACCCGCAGACCCCTCCGTCCCGTCCCCACCACTGCGAAGATCCCCCTGTTCTTCCATCCGTAAAGGGGTCCCCCTTTACGGATGGAAGAACAGGGGGGAGGCCCCTAGGAGATGGCTTTTGTCCGAGCCGAGGCTGGGTCGTTTCAGGCCAAGAGGCGGGGCCGCGCAGTCGCAAGCAGGCCCCACCCCAAGAGCATCCCTCCGGGCAACGTGCCCCCCACTTGAGATATCAGGCCAGGTCCACAGGGTCCCTGGGCTGGTGTCAGAGTTAACGGAGGCCCTCCCTGCCACCCAGAGGACCGCGCGTTTTCCCGTGGACCACACTTGCCAGGCCGTCTCCCACCCCGCCAGAGGCAGAGTGCCAGGGACGAACTAGGGACCTGGGGCCGGGAAGCGGGGCCGGCCACGGTTCCGGGCCAGGTGGGGCGGGCCCGGGCGGGCGGGACCCACGCCCAGGGACCGGGTCTCCCTGGGGGTCTCGGGCCTGAGACCTGCCTGGGGGGCTAAGAGTCTCTCTTGGCTCAAACGGACCCACCCTGCCCCGAGGCGGAAAACTTGGAACGAGACGCTTCTACTCTCTAAAGTCTGGGCTGAACTTTGCGAGAAGGGACTGTGTGCGCTGCGACCTGGGTCCCACAGAGCTCGAAACCCCCCTGCCCGTGAAGGGATCCGCGGCCTGTGGTCCCTGGTGTCCGCAAAAGGCATTCACCTGCGGAGAAACTGGGCCCAGGTGAGCGGGACCAGGCCCCACGGCAGGAGCCTGGGGAGGCCACTGGAGCCCCGGGGGCCAGGGCTGGGCATTTTCCCGGGTTCTCTCTTGGGTCCCAGGCGCCCTCTCTCGCCCGGGGAGTGCCCACGCCGTCCCCTGACCCCCGCAGGACGCCTGCATCCCGCCATAAGCGGCCCACCTCGTCCATGGAGCTGGGACACATGGGGCCGGGGTGCGAGCAACTGGCCTACGTGGCTGCAAACCCGCAGACCCCTCCGTCCCGTCCCCACCACTGCGAAGATCCCCCTGTTCTTCCATCCGTAAAGGGGTCCCCCTTTACGGATGGAAGAACAGGGGGGAGGCCCC
Source organism: Desmodus rotundus (assembly GCF_022682495.2). Taxonomy (NCBI): domain Eukaryota; kingdom Metazoa; phylum Chordata; class Mammalia; order Chiroptera; family Phyllostomidae; genus Desmodus; species Desmodus rotundus. Next base: position 4,128 of record NW_026527344.1, read on the forward strand.
CAGGAGATGGCTTTTGTCCGAGACGCGGCTGGGAGGTTTGGGGCCAAGAGGCGGGGCCGCGCAGGCGCAAGCAGGCCCCACCCCAAGAGCATCCCTCCGGGCAACGTGCCCCCCCCTTGAGATATCAGGCCAGGTCCACAGGGTCCCTGGGCTGGTGTCAGAGTTAACGGAGGCCCTCCCTGCCACCCAGAGGACCGCGCGTTTTCCCGTGGACCACACTTGCCAGGCTGTCTCCCACCCCGCCAGAGGCAGAGTGCCAGGGAAGAGCTAGGGACCTGGGGCCGGGAAGAGGGGCCGGCCACGGTTCCGCGCCAGGTGGAGCGGTTCCGAGCGGGCGGGCGGGACCCTCGACCAAGGACCGGTTCTCCCTTGGGGAGTCTGGCCTGTGCCCCGCCTGGGAGGCTAAGAGCCTTGCTTCGCCTGCAAAGCCCCCACCCTGCCACAAGGCGGCAGACTTAGACCCAGCCGCTTCAACCCTCCAGACTCTGCGGAACCACCCAAAAATGGAGTGTGACCGCTGCGACCTCAGTCCCACAGAGCTCGAACCCCCACCTCTGTGAGGGAATCGGCGACCTCCGTCCTTAGCGTCCGCAAAAGGCATTAATCTGCGGTGAACCTGGGCCTCGGGCGAACACGGCCAGGCCCCATGGTAGGAGCCCGGGGAGGCAATGGCAGCCTCTGCGGCCAGGCCGCGGACTCTCCCCGGGGCTCTCTCGGGTCCCAGGCGCCCTCTCTCGCCCGGGGAGTGCCCCCGCCGTCCCCTGACCCCCGCAGGACGCCTGCATCCCGCAATAAGCGGCCCACCTCGTCCATGGACCTGGGACACATGGGGCCGGGTGCGAGCAACTAGCCTACGTGGCTGCAAACCCGCAGACCCCTCCGTCCCGTCCCCACCACTGCGAAGATCCCCCTGTTCTTCCATCCGTAAAGGGGTCCCCGGGAGGCCCCCAGGAGATGGCTTTTGTCCGAGACGCGGCTGGGAGGTTTCGGGCCAAGAGGCGGGGCCGCGGAGGCGCAAGCAGGCCCCACCCCAAGAGCATCCCTCCGGGCAACGTGCCCCCCCCTTGAGATATCAGGCCAGGTCCACAGGGTCCCTGGGCTGGTGTCAGAGTTAACGGAGGCCCTCCCTGCCACCCAGAGGACCGCGCGTTTTCCCGTGGACCACACTTGCCAGGCTGTCTCCCACCCCGCCAGAGGCAGAGTGCCAGGGAAGAGCTAGGGACCTGGGGCCGGGAAGAGGGGACGGCCACGGTTCCGCGCCAGGTGGAGCGGTTCCGGGCGGGCGGGCGGGACCCTCGACGAAGGACCGGTTCTCCCTTGGGGAGTCTGGCCTGTGCCCCGCCTGGGAGGCTAAGAGCCTTGCTTCGCCTGCAAAGCCCCCACCCTGCCACAAGGCGGCAGACTTGGACCCAGCCGCTTCAACCCTCCAGTCTCTGCGGAACCACCCAAAAATGGAGTGTGACCGCTGCGACCTCAGTCCCACAGAGCTCGAACCCCCACCTCTGTGAGGGAACCGGCGACCTCCTGTCCTTGGCGTCCGCAAAAGGCATTCACCTGCGGTGAACCTGGGCCTCGGGCGAACACGGTCAGGCCACATGGTAGGAGCCCGGGGAGGCAATGGCAGCCTCTGCGGACAGGCCTCGGACTCTCCCCGGGGCTCTCTCGGGTCCCAGGCGCCCTCTCTCGCCCGGGGAGTGCCCACGCCGTCCCCTGACCCCCGCAGGACGCCTGCATCCCGCCATAAGCGGCCCACCTCGTCCATGGAGCTGGGACACATGGGGCCGGGGTGCGAGCAACTGGCCTACGTGGCTGCAAACCCGCAGACCCCTCCGTCCCGTCCCCACCACTGCGAAGATCCCCCTGTTCTTCCATCCGTAAAGGGGTCCCCCTTTACGGATGGAAGAACAGGGGGGAGGCCCCTAGGAGATGGCTTTTGTCCGAGCCGAGGCTGGGTCGTTTCAGGCCAAGAGGCGGGGCCGCGCAGTCGCAAGCAGGCCCCACCCCAAGAGCATCCCTCCGGGCAACGTGCCCCCCACTTGAGATATCAGGCCAGGTCCACAGGGTCCCTGGGCTGGTGTCAGAGTTAACGGAGGCCCTCCCTGCCACCCAGAGGACCGCGCGTTTTCCCGTGGACCACACTTCCCAGCAGCTCTCCCACCCCCGCAGAGGCAGAGTGCCAGGAAAGAACTAGGGACCTGGTGCCTGGAAGAGGGGCCGGCCACGGTTCCGCGCCAGGTGGAGCGGTTCCGAGCGGGCGGGCGGGACACTCGACCAAGGACCGGTTCTCCCTTGGGGAGTCTGGCGTGTGCCCTGCCTGGGAGGCTAAGAGCCTTGCTTCGCCTGCAAAGCCCCCACCCTGCCACAAGGCGGCAGACTTGGACCCAGCCGCTTCAACCCTCCAGTCTCTGCGGAACCACCCAAAAATGGAGTGTGACCGCTGCGGCCTCAGTCCCCCAGAGCTCGAACCCCCACCTCTGTGAGGGAATCGGCGACCTCCTGTCCTTGGCGTCCGCAAAAGGCATTCACCTGCGGTGAACCTGGGCCTCGGGCGAGCACGGCCAGGCCCCATGGTAGGAGCCCGGGGAGGCAATGGCAGCCTCTGCGGCCAGGCCTCGGACTCTCCCCGGGGCTCTCTCGGGTCCCAGGCGCCCTCTCTCGCCCGGGGAGTGCCCACGCCGTCCCCTGACCCCCGCAGGACGCCTGCATCCCGCCATAAGCGGCCCACCTCGTCCATGGAGCTGGGACACATGGGGCCGGGGTGCGAGCAACTGGCCTACGTGGCTGCCAACCCGCAGACCCCTCCGTCCCGTCCCCACCACTGCGAAGATCCCCCTGTTCTTCCATCCGTAAAGGGGTCCCCCTTTACGGATGGAAGAACAGGGGGGAGGCCCCCAGGAGATGGCTTTTGTCCGAGCCGGGGCTGGGTGGTTTCGGGCCAAGAGGCGGGGCCGCGCAGGCGCAAGCAAGCCCCACCCCAGAGCATCCCTCCGGGCAACGTGCCCCCCCCTTGAGATATCAGGCCAGGTCCACAGGGTCCCTGGGCTGGTGTCAGAGTTAACGGAGGCCCTCCCTGCCACCCAGAGGACCCCGCGATTTCCCGTGGACCACACTTGCCAGCCCGTCTCCCACCCCGCCAGAGGCAGAGTGCCAGGGAAGAGCTAGGGACCTGGGGCAGGGAAGAGGGGCCGGCCACGGTTCCGGGCCAGGTGGTGCGGGCCCGGGCGGGCGGGACTCACGCCCAGGGACCGGGTCTCCCTGGGGGTCTCGGGCCTGAGACCTGCCTGGGGGGCTAAGAGTCTCTCTTGGCTCATACGGCCCCACCCTGCCCCGAGGCGGAAAACTTGGAACGAGACGCTTCTACTCTCTAAAGTCTGGGCTGAACTTTGCGAGAAGGGACTGTGTGCGCTGCGACCTGGGTCCCACAGATCTCGAACCCCCCCTGCCCGTGAAGGGATCCGCGGCCTGTGGTCCCTGGTGTCCGCAAAAGGCATTCACCTGCGGAGAACCTGGGCCCAGGTGAGCGGGACCAGGTCCCACGGCAGGAGCCTGGGGAGGCCACTGGTGCCCCGGGGGCCAGGACTGGGCATTTTCCCGGGTGCTCTCTCGTGTCCCAGGCGCCCTATTTCGCCCTGGGTGTGCCCACGCCGTCCCCTGACCCCCGCAGGACGCCTGCATCCCGCCATAAGCGGCCCACCTCGTCCATGGAGCTGGGACACATGGGGCCGGGGTGCGAGCAACTGGCCTACGTGGCTGCAAACCCGCAGACCCCTCCGTCCCGTCCCCACCACTGCGAAGATCCCCCTGTTCTTCCATCCGTAAAGGGGTCCCCCTTTACGGATGGAAGAACAGGGGGGAGGCCCCCAGGAGATGGCTTTTGTCCGAGACGCGGCTGGGAGGTTTGGGGCCAAGAGGCGGGGCCGCGCAGGCGCAAGCAGGCCCCACCCCAAGAGCATCCCTCCGGGCAACGTGCCCCCCCCTTGAGATATCAGGCCAGGTCCACAGGGTCCCTGGGCTGGTGTCAGAGTTAACGGAGGCCCTCCCTGCGACCCAGAGGACCACGCGTTTTCCCGTGGACCACACTTCCCAGCAGCTCTCCCACCCCCGCAGAGGCAGAGTGCCAGGAAAGAACTAGGGACCTGGTGCCTGGAAGAGGGGCCAGCCACGGTTCCGCGCCAGGTGGAGCGGTTCCGGGCGGGCGGGCGGGACCCTCGACCAAGGACCGGTTCTCCCTTGGGGAGTCTGGCCTGTGCCCCGCCTGGGAGGCCAAGAGCCTTGCTTCGCCTGCAAAGCCCCCACCCTGCCACAAGGCGGCAGACTTGGACCCAGCCGCTTCAACCCTCCAGTCTCTGCGGAACCACCCAAAAATGCAGTGTGACCGCTGCGACCTCAGTCCCCCAGAGCTCGAACCCCCACCTCTGTGAGGGAATCGGCGACCTCCTGTCCTTGGCGTCCGCAAAAGGCATTCACCTGCGGTGAACCTGGGCCTCGGGCGAACACGGTCAGGCCCCATGGTAGGAGCCCGGGGAGGCAATGGCAGCCTCTGCGGCCAGGCCTCGGACTCTCCCCGGGGCTCTCTCGGGTCCCAGGCGCCCTCTCTCGCCCGGGGAGTGCCCACACCGTCCCCTGACCCCCGCAGGACGCCTGCATCCCGCCATAAGCGGCCCACCTCGTCCATGGAGCTGGGACACATGGGGCCGGGGTGCGAGCAACTGGCCTACGTGGCTGCAAACCCGCAGACCCCTCCGTCCCGTCCCCACCACTGCGAAGATCCCCCTGTTCTTCCATCCGTAAAGGGGGACCCCTTTACGGATGGAAGAACAGGGGGGAGGCCCCCAGGAGATGGCTTTTGTCCGAGCCGCGGCTGGGTGGTTTCGGGCCAAGAGGCGGGGCCGCGCAGGCGCAAGCAGGCCCCACCCCAAGAGCATCCCTCCAGGCAACGTGCCCCCCCCTTGAGATATCAGGCCAGGTCCACAGGGTCCCTGGGCAGGTGTCAGTGTTAACGGAGGCCCTCCCTGCCACCCAGAGGACCGCGCGTTTTCCCGTGGACCACACTTCCCAGCAGCTCTCCCACCCCCGCAGAGGCAGAGTGCCAGGAAAGAACTAGGGACCTGGTGCCTGGAAGAGGGGCCGGCTACGGTTCCGCGCCAGGTGGAGCGGTTCCGGGCGGGCGGGCGGGACCCTCGACCAAGGACCGGTTCTCCTTTGGGGAGTCTGGCCTGTGCCCCGCCTGGGAGGCCAAGAGCCTTGCTTCGCCTGCAAAGCCCCCACCCTGCCACAAGGCGGCAGACTTGGACCCAGCCGCTTCAACCCTCCAGTCTCTGCGGAACCACCCAAAAATGGAGTGTGACCGCTGCGGCCTCAGTCCCCCAGAGCTCGAACCCCCACCTCTGTGAGGGAATCGGCGACCTCCTGTCCTTGGCGTCCGCAAAAGGCATTCACCTGCGGTGAACCTGGGCCTCGGGCAAGCACGGCCAGGCCCCATGGTAGGAGCCCGGGGAGGCAATGGCAGCCTCTGCGGCCAGGCCTCGGACTCTCCCCGGGGCTCTCTCGGGGCACGGGCACCCTCTCTCGCCTAGAGAGTGCCCACGCCGTGCCTTGAGCCCCGCGAGATACCTGCTTCCCGTGATAAGAGGCCCCCTGCCTCCGTGGAGCTTGGAACTCTGGGGCCGGGCTGCGGGTCCCTGGGCTAAGTGGCTGGAAGCGCGCAGACCCCTCCGTCCCGACCGCCCAACTGCGAAGGACAGGGGGGAGGCCCCCAGGAGATGGCTTTGTTCAGAGCCGCGGCTGGCCGGTTTCGGGCCAAGACGCGGGACCCGGCAGGCTCAGGACAGGCAGCCCCAGCACAAGCCTCCCTCGGGGCAACGGGCCCCACCCTGGACATATCAGGCCTGCTTCACAGGGTCCCTGGGGTCGTGTCCGTGGAACTGGAAGCTCTCCCCGCCACCCAGAGGTCCGTTCCTTTTCCCGTGGACCACACTTGCCAGCCCGTCTTACACCCCGCCAGAGGCAGAGTGCCAGGGAAGAGCTAGGGACCCGGGGCCTCGATGAGGGGCGGGCCAGGGTTCCACGCCTGGTGGGCAGGGGCCCGGGCGGGCCGGACCCACGCCCAGAGACCCCGTCTCCAGGGGGGACTCGGGCCTGAGACCTGCCTGGGGGGCTATGAGTCTTTCCTGGCTCAATCGGCCCCACCCTGCGCCGAGGCGGCAAACGTGCACCGAGACGCTTCTACTCTCTAAAGTCTGGGCTGGACTTCGCGAGAAGGGACTGTGTCCACTGGGACCTGGGTCCCACAGAGCTCGAACCCCCCTCCCCGTGAAGGCATCCGCGGCCTGTGGTCCCTGGTGTCCGCAAAAGGCATTCACCTGCGGAGAACCTGGGCCCAGGTGAGCGGGACCAGGCCCCACGGCAGGAGCCTGGGGAGGCCACTGGAGCCCCGGGGGCCAGGGCTGGGCATTTTCCCGGGTGCTCTCTCGGGTCCCAGGCGCCCTCTCTCGCCCGGGCATGCCCACGCCGTCCCCTGACCCCCGCAGGACGCCTGCATCCCGCCATAAGCGGCCCACCTCGTCCATGGAGCTGGGACACATGGGGCCGGGGTGCGAGGAACTGGCCTACGTGCCTGCAAACCCGCAGACCCCTCCGTCCCGTCCCCACCACTGCGAAGATCCCCCTGTTCTTCCATCCGTAAAGGGGTCCCCGGGAGGCCCCCAGGAGATGGCTTTTGTCCGAGACGCGGCTGGGAGGTTTCGGGCCAAGAGGCGGGGCCGCGGAGGCGCAAGCAGGCCCCACCCCAAGAGCATCCCTCCGGGCAACGTGCCCCCCCCTTGAGATATCAGGCCAGGTCCACAGGGTCCCTGGGCTGGTGTCAGAGTTAACGGAGGCCCTCCCTGCCACCCAGAGGACCGCGCGTTTTCCCGTGGACCACACTTGCCAGGCTGTCTCCCACCCCGCCAGAGGCAGAGTGCCAGGGAAGAGCTAGGGACCTGGGGCCGGGAAGAGGGGACGGCCACGGTTCCGCGCCAGGTGGAGCGGTTCCGGGCGGGCGGGCGGGACCCTCGACGAAGGACCGGTTCTCCCTTGGGGAGTCTGGCCTGTGCCCCGCCTGGGAGGCTAAGAGCCTTGCTTCGCCTGCAAAGCCCCCACCCTGCCACAAGGCGGCAGACTTGGACCCAGCCGCTTCAACCCTCCAGTCTCTGCGGAACCACCCAAAAATGGAGTGTGACCGCTGCGACCTCAGTCCCACAGAGCTCGAACCCCCACCTCTGTGAGGGAACCGGCGACCTCCTGTCCTTGGCGTCCGCAAAAGGCATTCACCTGCGGTGAACCTGGGCCTCGGGCGAACACGGTCAGGCCACATGGTAGGAGCCCGGGGAGGCAATGGCAGCCTCTGCGGCCAGGCCTCGGACTCTCCCCGGGGCTCTCTCGGGTCCCAGGCGCCCTCTCTCGCCCGGGGAGTGCCCACGCCGTCCCCTGACCCCCGCAGGACGCCTGCATCCCGCCATAAGCGGCCCACCTCGTCCATGGAGCTGGGACACATGGGGCCGGGGTGCGAGCAACTGGCCTACGTGGCTGCAAACCCGCAGACCCCTCCGTCCCGTCCCCACCACTGCGAAGATCCCCCTGTTCTTCCATCCGTAAAGGGGTCCCCCTTTACGGATGGAAGAACAGGGGGGAGGCCCCTAGGAGATGGCTTTTGTCCGAGCCGAGGCTGGGTCGTTTCAGGCCAAGAGGCGGGGCCGCGCAGTCGCAAGCAGGCCCCACCCCAAGAGCATCCCTCCGGGCAACGTGCCCCCCACTTGAGATATCAGGCCAGGTCCACAGGGTCCCTGGGCTGGTGTCAGAGTTAACGGAGGCCCTCCCTGCCACCCAGAGGACCGCGCGTTTTCCCGTGGACCACACTTGCCAGGCCGTCTCCCACCCCGCCAGAGGCAGAGTGCCAGGGACGAACTAGGGACCTGGGGCCGGGAAGCGGGGCCGGCCACGGTTCCGGGCCAGGTGGGGCGGGCCCGGGCGGGCGGGACCCACGCCCAGGGACCGGGTCTCCCTGGGGGTCTCGGGCCTGAGACCTGCCTGGGGGGCTAAGAGTCTCTCTTGGCTCAAACGGACCCACCCTGCCCCGAGGCGGAAAACTTGGAACGAGACGCTTCTACTCTCTAAAGTCTGGGCTGAACTTTGCGAGAAGGGACTGTGTGCGCTGCGACCTGGGTCCCACAGAGCTCGAAACCCCCCTGCCCGTGAAGGGATCCGCGGCCTGTGGTCCCTGGTGTCCGCAAAAGGCATTCACCTGCGGAGAAACTGGGCCCAGGTGAGCGGGACCAGGCCCCACGGCAGGAGCCTGGGGAGGCCACTGGAGCCCCGGGGGCCAGGGCTGGGCATTTTCCCGGGTTCTCTCTTGGGTCCCAGGCGCCCTCTCTCGCCCGGGGAGTGCCCACGCCGTCCCCTGACCCCCGCAGGACGCCTGCATCCCGCCATAAGCGGCCCACCTCGTCCATGGAGCTGGGACACATGGGGCCGGGGTGCGAGCAACTGGCCTACGTGGCTGCAAACCCGCAGACCCCTCCGTCCCGTCCCCACCACTGCGAAGATCCCCCTGTTCTTCCATCCGTAAAGGGGTCCCCCTTTACGGATGGAAGAACAGGGGGGAGGCCCCCAGGAGATGGCTTTTGTCCGAGACGCGGCTGGGAGGTTTGGGGCCAAGAGGCGGGGCCGCGCAGGCGCAAGCAGGCCCCACCCCAAGAGCATCCCTCCGGGCAACGTGCCCCCCCCTTGAGATATCAGGCCAGGTCCACAGGGTCCCTGGGCTGGTGTCAGAGTTAACGGAGGCCCTCCCTGCCACCCAGAGGACCGCGCGTTTTCCCGTGGACCACACTTGCCAGGCTGTCTCCCACCCCGCCAGAGGCAGAGTGCCAGGGAAGAGCTAGGGACCTGGGGCCGGGAAGAGGGGCCGGCCACGGTTCCGCGCCAGGTGGAGCGGTTCCGAGCGGGCGGGCGGGACCCTCGACCAAGGACCGGTTCTCCCTTGGGGAGTCTGGCCTGTGCCCCGCCTGGGAGGCTAAGAGCCTTGCTTCGCCTGCAAAGCCCCCACCCTGCCACAAGGCGGCAGACTTAGACCCAGCCGCTTCAACCCTCCAGACTCTGCGGAACCACCCAAAAATGGAGTGTGACCGCTGCGACCTCAGTCCCACAGAGCTCGAACCCCCACCTCTGTGAGGGAATCGGCGACCTCCGTCCTTAGCGTCCGCAAAAGGCATTAATCTGCGGTGAACCTGGGCCTCGGGCGAACACGGCCAGGCCCCATGGTAGGAGCCCGGGGAGGCAATGGCAGCCTCTGCGGCCAGGCCGCGGACTCTCCCCGGGGCTCTCTCGGGTCCCAGGCGCCCTCTCTCGCCCGGGGAGTGCCCCCGCCGTCCCCTGACCCCCGCAGGACGCCTGCATCCCGCAATAAGCGGCCCACCTCGTCCATGGACCTGGGACACATGGGGCCGGGTGCGAGCAACTAGCCTACGTGGCTGCAAACCCGCAGACCCCTCCGTCCCGTCCCCACCACTGCGAAGATCCCCCTGTTCTTCCATCCGTAAAGGGGTCCCCGGGAGGCCCCCAGGAGATGGCTTTTGTCCGAGACGCGGCTGGGAGGTTTCGGGCCAAGAGGCGGGGCCGCGGAGGCGCAAGCAGGCCCCACCCCAAGAGCATCCCTCCGGGCAACGTGCCCCCCCCTTGAGATATCAGGCCAGGTCCACAGGGTCCCTGGGCTGGTGTCAGAGTTAACGGAGGCCCTCCCTGCCACCCAGAGGACCGCGCGTTTTCCCGTGGACCACACTTGCCAGGCTGTCTCCCACCCCGCCAGAGGCAGAGTGCCAGGGAAGAGCTAGGGACCTGGGGCCGGGAAGAGGGGACGGCCACGGTTCCGCGCCAGGTGGAGCGGTTCCGGGCGGGCGGGCGGGACCCTCGACGAAGGACCGGTTCTCCCTTGGGGAGTCTGGCCTGTGCCCCGCCTGGGAGGCTAAGAGCCTTGCTTCGCCTGCAAAGCCCCCACCCTGCCACAAGGCGGCAGACTTGGACCCAGCCGCTTCAACCCTCCAGTCTCTGCGGAACCACCCAAAAATGGAGTGTGACCGCTGCGACCTCAGTCCCACAGAGCTCGAACCCCCACCTCTGTGAGGGAACCGGCGACCTCCTGTCCTTGGCGTCCGCAAAAGGCATTCACCTGCGGTGAACCTGGGCCTCGGGCGAACACGGTCAGGCCACATGGTAGGAGCCCGGGGAGGCAATGGCAGCCTCTGCGGACAGGCCTCGGACTCTCCCCGGGGCTCTCTCGGGTCCCAGGCGCCCTCTCTCGCCCGGGGAGTGCCCACGCCGTCCCCTGACCCCCGCAGGACGCCTGCATCCCGCCATAAGCGGCCCACCTCGTCCATGGAGCTGGGACACATGGGGCCGGGGTGCGAGCAACTGGCCTACGTGGCTGCAAACCCGCAGACCCCTCCGTCCCGTCCCCACCACTGCGAAGATCCCCCTGTTCTTCCATCCGTAAAGGGGTCCCCCTTTACGGATGGAAGAACAGGGGGGAGGCCCCTAGGAGATGGCTTTTGTCCGAGCCGAGGCTGGGTCGTTTCAGGCCAAGAGGCGGGGCCGCGCAGTCGCAAGCAGGCCCCACCCCAAGAGCATCCCTCCGGGCAACGTGCCCCCCACTTGAGATATCAGGCCAGGTCCACAGGGTCCCTGGGCTGGTGTCAGAGTTAACGGAGGCCCTCCCTGCCACCCAGAGGACCGCGCGTTTTCCCGTGGACCACACTTCCCAGCAGCTCTCCCACCCCCGCAGAGGCAGAGTGCCAGGAAAGAACTAGGGACCTGGTGCCTGGAAGAGGGGCCGGCCACGGTTCCGCGCCAGGTGGAGCGGTTCCGAGCGGGCGGGCGGGACACTCGACCAAGGACCGGTTCTCCCTTGGGGAGTCTGGCGTGTGCCCTGCCTGGGAGGCTAAGAGCCTTGCTTCGCCTGCAAAGCCCCCACCCTGCCACAAGGCGGCAGACTTGGACCCAGCCGCTTCAACCCTCCAGTCTCTGCGGAACCACCCAAAAATGGAGTGTGACCGCTGCGGCCTCAGTCCCCCAGAGCTCGAACCCCCACCTCTGTGAGGGAATCGGCGACCTCCTGTCCTTGGCGTCCGCAAAAGGCATTCACCTGCGGTGAACCTGGGCCTCGGGCGAGCACGGCCAGGCCCCATGGTAGGAGCCCGGGGAGGCAATGGCAGCCTCTGCGGCCAGGCCTCGGACTCTCCCCGGGGCTCTCTCGGGTCCCAGGCGCCCTCTCTCGCCCGGGGAGTGCCCACGCCGTCCCCTGACCCCCGCAGGACGCCTGCATCCCGCCATAAGCGGCCCACCTCGTCCATGGAGCTGGGACACATGGGGCCGGGGTGCGAGCAACTGGCCTACGTGGCTGCCAACCCGCAGACCCCTCCGTCCCGTCCCCACCACTGCGAAGATCCCCCTGTTCTTCCATCCGTAAAGGGGTCCCCCTTTACGGATGGAAGAACAGGGGGGAGGCCCCCAGGAGATGGCTTTTGTCCGAGCCGGGGCTGGGTGGTTTCGGGCCAAGAGGCGGGGCCGCGCAGGCGCAAGCAAGCCCCACCCCAGAGCATCCCTCCGGGCAACGTGCCCCCCCCTTGAGATATCAGGCCAGGTCCACAGGGTCCCTGGGCTGGTGTCAGAGTTAACGGAGGCCCTCCCTGCCACCCAGAGGACCCCGCGATTTCCCGTGGACCACACTTGCCAGCCCGTCTCCCACCCCGCCAGAGGCAGAGTGCCAGGGAAGAGCTAGGGACCTGGGGCAGGGAAGAGGGGCCGGCCACGGTTCCGGGCCAGGTGGTGCGGGCCCGGGCGGGCGGGACTCACGCCCAGGGACCGGGTCTCCCTGGGGGTCTCGGGCCTGAGACCTGCCTGGGGGGCTAAGAGTCTCTCTTGGCTCATACGGCCCCACCCTGCCCCGAGGCGGAAAACTTGGAACGAGACGCTTCTACTCTCTAAAGTCTGGGCTGAACTTTGCGAGAAGGGACTGTGTGCGCTGCGACCTGGGTCCCACAGATCTCGAACCCCCCCTGCCCGTGAAGGGATCCGCGGCCTGTGGTCCCTGGTGTCCGCAAAAGGCATTCACCTGCGGAGAACCTGGGCCCAGGTGAGCGGGACCAGGTCCCACGGCAGGAGCCTGGGGAGGCCACTGGTGCCCCGGGGGCCAGGACTGGGCATTTTCCCGGGTGCTCTCTCGTGTCCCAGGCGCCCTATTTCGCCCTGGGTGTGCCCACGCCGTCCCCTGACCCCCGCAGGACGCCTGCATCCCGCCATAAGCGGCCCACCTCGTCCATGGAGCTGGGACACATGGGGCCGGGGTGCGAGCAACTGGCCTACGTGGCTGCAAACCCGCAGACCCCTCCGTCCCGTCCCCACCACTGCGAAGATCCCCCTGTTCTTCCATCCGTAAAGGGGTCCCCCTTTACGGATGGAAGAACAGGGGGGAGGCCCCCAGGAGATGGCTTTTGTCCGAGACGCGGCTGGGAGGTTTGGGGCCAAGAGGCGGGGCCGCGCAGGCGCAAGCAGGCCCCACCCCAAGAGCATCCCTCCGGGCAACGTGCCCCCCCCTTGAGATATCAGGCCAGGTCCACAGGGTCCCTGGGCTGGTGTCAGAGTTAACGGAGGCCCTCCCTGCGACCCAGAGGACCACGCGTTTTCCCGTGGACCACACTTCCCAGCAGCTCTCCCACCCCCGCAGAGGCAGAGTGCCAGGAAAGAACTAGGGACCTGGTGCCTGGAAGAGGGGCCAGCCACGGTTCCGCGCCAGGTGGAGCGGTTCCGGGCGGGCGGGCGGGACCCTCGACCAAGGACCGGTTCTCCCTTGGGGAGTCTGGCCTGTGCCCCGCCTGGGAGGCCAAGAGCCTTGCTTCGCCTGCAAAGCCCCCACCCTGCCACAAGGCGGCAGACTTGGACCCAGCCGCTTCAACCCTCCAGTCTCTGCGGAACCACCCAAAAATGCAGTGTGACCGCTGCGACCTCAGTCCCCCAGAGCTCGAACCCCCACCTCTGTGAGGGAATCGGCGACCTCCTGTCCTTGGCGTCCGCAAAAGGCATTCACCTGCGGTGAACCTGGGCCTCGGGCGAACACGGTCAGGCCCCATGGTAGGAGCCCGGGGAGGCAATGGCAGCCTCTGCGGCCAGGCCTCGGACTCTCCCCGGGGCTCTCTCGGGTCCCAGGCGCCCTCTCTCGCCCGGGGAGTGCCCACACCGTCCCCTGACCCCCGCAGGACGCCTGCATCCCGCCATAAGCGGCCCACCTCGTCCATGGAGCTGGGACACATGGGGCCGGGGTGCGAGCAACTGGCCTACGTGGCTGCAAACCCGCAGACCCCTCCGTCCCGTCCCCACCACTGCGAAGATCCCCCTGTTCTTCCATCCGTAAAGGGGGACCCCTTTACGGATGGAAGAACAGGGGGGAGGCCCCCAGGAGATGGCTTTTGTCCGAGCCGCGGCTGGGTGGTTTCGGGCCAAGAGGCGGGGCCGCGCAGGCGCAAGCAGGCCCCACCCCAAGAGCATCCCTCCAGGCAACGTGCCCCCCCCTTGAGATATCAGGCCAGGTCCACAGGGTCCCTGGGCAGGTGTCAGTGTTAACGGAGGCCCTCCCTGCCACCCAGAGGACCGCGCGTTTTCCCGTGGACCACACTTCCCAGCAGCTCTCCCACCCCCGCAGAGGCAGAGTGCCAGGAAAGAACTAGGGACCTGGTGCCTGGAAGAGGGGCCGGCTACGGTTCCGCGCCAGGTGGAGCGGTTCCGGGCGGGCGGGCGGGACCCTCGACCAAGGACCGGTTCTCCTTTGGGGAGTCTGGCCTGTGCCCCGCCTGGGAGGCCAAGAGCCTTGCTTCGCCTGCAAAGCCCCCACCCTGCCACAAGGCGGCAGACTTGGACCCAGCCGCTTCAACCCTCCAGTCTCTGCGGAACCACCCAAAAATGGAGTGTGACCGCTGCGACCTCAGTCCCCCAGAGCTCGAACCCCCACCTCTGTGAGGGAATCGGCGACCTCCTGTCCTTGGCGTCCGCAAAAGGCATTCACCTGCGGTGAACCTGGGCCTCGGGCGAGCACGGCCAGGCCCCATGGTAGGAGCCCGGGGAGGCAATGGCAGCCTCTGCGGCCAGGCCTCGGACTCTCCCCGGGGCTCTCTCGGGGCACGGGCACCCTCTCTCGCCTAGAGAGTGCCCACGCCGTGCCTTGAGCCCCGCGAGACACCTGCTTCCCGTGATAAGAGGCCCCCTGCCTCCGTGGAGCTTGGAACTCTGGGGCCGGGCTGCGGGTCCCTGGGCTAAGTGGCTGGAAGCGCGCAGACCCCTCCGTCCCGACCGCCCAACTGCGAAGGACAGGGGGGAGGCCCCCAGGAGATGGCTTTGTTCAGAGCCGCGGCTGGCCGGTTTCGGGCCAAGACGCGGGACCCGGCAGGCTCAGGACAGGCAGCCCCAGCACAAGCCTCCCTCGGGGCAACGGGCCCCACCCTGGACATATCAGGCCTGCTTCACAGGGTCCCTGGGGTCGTGTCCGTGGAACTGGAAGCTCTCCCCGCCACCCAGAGGTCCGTTCCTTTTCCCGTGGACCACACTTGCCAGCCCGTCTTACACCCCGCCAGAGGCAGAGTGCCAGGGAAGAGCTAGGGACCCGGGGCCTCGATGAGGGGCGGGCCAGGGTTCCACGCCTGGTGGGCAGGGGCCCGGGCGGGCCGGACCCACGCCCAGAGACCCCGTCTCCAGGGGGGACTCGGGCCTGAGACCTGCCTGGGGGGCTATGAGTCTTTCCTGGCTCAATCGGCCCCACCCTGCCCCGAGGCGGCAAACGTGCACCGAGACGCTTCTACTCTCTAAAGTCTGGGCTGGACTTCGCGAGAAGGGACTGTGTCCACTGGGACCCGGGTCCCACAGAGCTCGAACCCCCCTCCCCGTGAAGGCATCCGCGGCCTGTGGTCCCTGGTGTCCGCAAAAGGCTTTCACCTGCGGATAACCTGGGCCCAGGTGAGCGGGACCAGGCCCCACGGCAGGAGCCTGGGGAGGCCACTGGAGCCCCGGGGGCCAGGGCTGGGCATTTTCCCGGGTGCTCTCTCGGGTCCCAGGAGCCCTCTCTCGCCCGGGGAGTGCCCACGCCGTCCCCTGACCCCCGCAGGACGCCTGCATCCCGCCATAAGCGGCCCACCTCGTCCATGGAGCTGGGACACATGGGGCCGGGGTGCGAGGAACTGGCCTACGTGGCTGCAAACCCGCAGACCCCTCCGTCCCGTCCCCACCACTGCGAAGATCCCCCTGTTCTTCCATCCGTAAAGGGGTCCCCGGGAGGCCCCCAGGAGATGGCTTTTGTCCGAGACGCGGCTGGGAGGTTTCGGGCCAAGAGGCGGGGCCGCGCAGGCGCAAGCAGGCCCCACCCCAAGAGCATCCCTCCGGGCAACGTGCCCCCCCCTTGAGATATCAGGCCAGGTCCACAGGGTCCCTGGGCTGGTGTCAGAGTTAACGGAGGCCCTCCCTGCCACCCAGAGGACCGCGCGTTTTCCCGTGGACCACACTTGCCAGGCTGTCTCCCACCCCGCCAGAGGCAGAGTGCCAGGGAAGAGCTAGGGACCTGGGGCTGGGAAGAGGGGCCGGCCACGGTTCCGCGCCAGGTGGAGCGGTTCCGGGCGGGCGGGCGGGACCCTCGACCAAGGACCGGTTCTTCCTTGGGGAGTCTGGCCTGTGCCCCGCCTGGGAGGCCAAGAGCCTTGCTTCGCCTGCAAAGCCCCCACCCTGCCACAAGGCGGCAGACTTGGACCCAGCCGCTTCAACCCTCCAGTCTCTGCGGAACCACCCAAAAATGGAGTGTGACCGCTGCGACCTCAGTCCCCCAGAGCTCGAACCCCCACCTCTGTGAGGGAATCGGCGACCTCCTGTCCTTGGCGTCCGCAAAAGGCATTCACCTGCGGTGAACCTGGGCCTCGGGCGAGCACGGCCAGGCCCCATGGTAGGAGCCCGGGGAGGCAATGGCAGCCTCTGCGGCCAGGCCTCGGACTCTCCCCGGGGCTCTCTCGGGGCACGGGCACCCTCTCGCGCCTAGAGAGTGCCCACGCCGTGCCTTCAGCCCCGCGAGACACCTGCTTCCCGTGATAAGAGGCCCCCTGCCTCCGTGGAGCTTGGAACTCTGGGGCGGGCTGCGGGTCCCTGGGCTAAGTGGCTGGAAGCCAGCAGACCCCTCCGTCCCGACCGCCCAACTGGGAAGGACAGGGGGGAGGCCCCCAGGAGATGGCTTTGGTCAGAGCCGCTGCTGGCCGGTTTCGGGCCGAGACGCGGGACCCGGCAGGCTCAGGACAGGCAGCCCCAGCACAAGCCTCCCTCGGGGCAACGGGCCCCACCCTGGACATATCAGGCCTGCTTCACAGGGTCCCTGGGGTCGTGTCGGTGGAACTGGAAGCTCTCCCCGCCACCCAGAGGTCCGTTCCTTTTCCCGTGGACCACACTTGCCAGCCCGTCTCCCACCCCGCCAGAGGCAGAGTGCCAGGGAAGAGCTAGGGACCCGGGGCCTCGATGAGGGGCGGACCAGGGTTCTGCGCCTGGTGGGCAAGGGCCCGGGCGGGCGGGACCCAAGCCAAGGGACCGGGTCTCCCTGGGGGTCTCGGGCCTGAGACCTGGCTGGGGGGCTAAGAGTCTCTCTTGGCTCAAACGGACCCACCCTGCCCCGAGGCGGAAAACTTGGACCGAGACGCTTTTACTCTCTAAAGTCTGGGCTGAACTTTGCGAAAAGGGACTGTGTGCGCTGCGACCTGGGTCCCACAGAGCTCGAACCCCCCCTGCCCGTGAGGGATCCGCTGCCTGTGGTCCCTGGTGTCCGCAAAAGGTATTCACCTGCGGAGAACCTGGGCCCAGGTGAGCGGGACCAGGCCCCACGGCAGGAGCCTGGGGAGGCCACTGGAGCCACGGGGGCCAGGGCTGGGCATTTTCCCGGGTGCTCTCTCGGGTCCCAGGCGCCCTCTCTCGCCCGGGGAGTGCCCACGCCGTCCCCTGACCCCCGCAGGACGCCTGCATCCCGCCATAAGCGGCCCACCTCGTCCATGGAGCTGGGACACATGGGGCCGGGGTGCGAGCAACTGGCCTACGTGGCTGCAAACCCGCAGACCCCTCCGTCCCGTCCCCACCACTGCGAAGATCCCCCTGTTCTTCCATCCGTAAAGGGGTCCCCCTTTACAGATGGAAGAACAGGGGGGAGGCCCCCAGGAGATGGCTTTTGTCGGAGACGCGGCTGGGAGGTTTGGGGCCAAGAGGCGGGGCCGCGGAGGCGCAAGCAGGCCCCACCCCAAGAGCATCCCTCCGGGCAACGTGCCCCCCCCTTGAGATATCAGGCCAGGTCCACAGGGTCCCTGGGCTGGTGTCAGAGTTAACGGAGGCCCTCCCTGCCACCCAGAGGACCGCGCGTTTTCCCGTGGACCACACTTCCCAGCAGCTCTCCCACCCCCGCAGAGGCAGAGTGCCAGGAAAGAACTAGGGACCTGGTGCCTGGAAGAGGGGCCGGCCACGGTTCCGCGCCAGGTGGAGCGGTTCCGAGCGGGCGGGCGGGACACTCGACCAAGGACCGGTTCTCCCTTGGGGAGTCTGGCGTGTGCCCTGCCTGGGAGGCTAAGAGCCTTGCTTCGCCTGCAAAGCCCCCACCCTGCCACAAGGCGGCAGACTTGGACCCAGCCGCTTCAACCCTCCAGTCTCTGCGGAACCACCCAAAAATGGAGTGTGACCGCTGCGACCTCAGTCCCCCAGAGCTCGAACCCCCACCTCTGTGAGGGAATCGGCGACCTCCTGTCCTTGGCGTCCGCAAAAGGCATTCACCTGCGGTGAACCTGGGCCTCGGGCGAGCACGGCCAGGCCCCATGGTAGGAGCCCGGGGAGGCAATGGCAGCCTCTGCGGCCAGGCCTCGGACTCTCCCCGGGGCTCTCTCGGGTCCCAGGCGCCCTCTCTCGCCCGGGGAGTGCCCAAGCAGTCCCCTGACCCCCGCAGGACGCCTGCATCCCGCCATAAGCGGCCCACCTCGTCCATGGAGCTGGGACACATGGGGCCGGGGTGCGAGCAACTGGCCTACGTGTCTGCAAACCCGCAGACCCCTCCGTCCCGTCCCCACCACTGCGAAGATCCCCCTGTTCTTCCATCCGTAAAGGGGTCCCCCTTTACGGATGGAAGAACAGGGGGGAGGCCCCCAGGAGATGGCTTTTGTCCGAGCCGGGGCTGGGTGGTTTCGGGCCAAGAGGCGGGGCCGCGCAGGCGCAAGCAAGCCCCACCCCAGAGCATCCCTCCGGGCAACGTGCCCCCCCCTTGAGATATCAGGCCGGGTCCACAGGGTCCCTGGGCTGGTGTCAGAGTTAACGGAGGCCCTCCCTGCCACCCAGAGGACCCCGCGATTTCCCGTGGACCACACTTGCCAGCCCGTCTCCCACCCCGCCAGAGGCAGAGTGCCAGTGAAGAGCTAGGGACCTGGGGCCGGGAAGAGGGGCGGGCCACGGTTCCGGGCCATGTGGGGCGTTACCGGGCGGGCGGGACCCACGCCCAGGGACAGGGTCTACCTGGGAGTCTCGGGCCTGAGACCTGCCTGGGGGGCTAGGAGTCTCTCTTGGCTCAAACGGCCCCACCCTGCCCCGAGGCGGCAAACGTGCACCTAGACGCTTCTCCTCTCTAAAGTCTGGGCTGGACTTCGCGAGAAGGCACTGTGTCCGCTGGGACCCGGTTCCCACAGAGCTCGAACGCCCCTCCCCGTGAAGGCATCCGCGGCCTGTGGTCCTTGGTGTCCGCAAAAGGCATTCACCTGCGGAGAACCCGGGCCCAGGTGAGCGGGACCAGGCCCCACGGCAGGAGCCTGTGGAGGCCACTGGAGCCACGGGGGCCAGGGCTGGGCATTTTCCCGGGTGCTCTCTCGGGTCCCAGGCGCCCTCTCTCGCCCGGGGAGTGCCCACGCCGTCCCCTGACCCCCGCAGGACGCCTGCATCCCGCCATAAGCGGCCCACCTCGTCCATGGAGCTGGGACACATGAGGCCGGGGTGCGAGCAACTGGCCTACGTGGCTGCAAACCCGCAGACCCCTCCGTCCCCTCCCCACCGCTGCGAAGATCCCCCTGTTCTTCCATCCATAAAGGGGTCCCCCTTTACGGATGGAAGAACAGGGGGGAGGCCCCCAGGAGATGGCTTTTGTCCGAGACGCGGCTGGGAGGTTTGGGGCCAAGAGGCGGGGCCGCGGAGGCGCAAGCAGGCCCCACCCCAAGAGCATCCCTCCGCGCAACGTGCCCCCCCCTTGAGATATCAGGCGTGGTCCACAGGGTCCCTGGGCTGGTGTCAGAGTTAACGGAGGCCCTCCCTGCGACCCAGAGGACCGCGCGTTTTCCCGTGGACCACACTTCCCTGCAGCTCTCCCACCCCCGCAGAGGCAGAGTGCCAGGAAAGAACTAGGGACCTGGTGCCTGGAAGAGGGGCCAGCCACGGTTCCGCGCCAGGTGGAGCGGTTCCGGGCGGGCGGGCGGGACCCTCGACCAAGGACCGGTTCTCCCTTGGGGAGTCTGGCCTGTGCCCCGCCTGGGAGGCCAAGAGCCTTGCTTCGCCTGCAAAGCCCCCACCCTGCCACAAGGCGGCAGACTTGGACCCAGCCACTTCAACCCTCCAGTCTCTGCGGAACCACCCAAAAATGCAGTGTGACCGCTGCGACCTCAGTCCCCCAGAGCTCGAACCCCCACCTCTGTGAGGGAATCGGCGACCTCCTGTCCTTGGCGTCCGCAAAAGGCATTCACCTGCGGTGAACCTGGGCCTCGGGCGAACACGGTCAGGCCCCATGGTAGGAGCCCGGGGAGGCAATGGCAGCCTCTGCGGCCAGGCCTCGGACTCTCCCCGGGGCTCTCTCGGGTCCCAGGCGCCCTCTCTCGCCCGGGGAGTGCCCACACCGTCCCCTGACCCCCGCAGGACGCCTGCATCCCGCCATAAGCGGCCCACCTCGTCCATGGAGCTGGGACACATGGGGCCGGGGTGCGAGCAACTGGCCTACGTGGCTGCAAACCCGCAGACCCCTCCGTCCCGTCCCCACCACTGCGAAGATCCCCCTGTTCTTCCATCCGTAAAGGGGGACCCCTTTACGGATGGAAGAACAGGGGGGAGGCCCCCAGGAGATGGCTTTTGTCCGAGCCGCGGCTGGGTGGTTTCGGGCCAAGAGGCGGGGCCGCGCAGGCGCAAGCAGGCCCCACCCCAAGAGCATCCCTCCGGGCAACGTGCCCCCCCCTTGAGATATCAGGCCAGGTCCACAGGGTCCCTGGGCTGGTGTCAGTGTTAACGGAGGCCCTCCCTGCCACCCAGAGGACCGCGCGTTTTCCCGTGGACCACACTTCCCAGCAGCTCTCCCACCCCCGCAGAGGCAGAGTGCCAGGAAAGAACTAGGGACCTGGTGCCTGGAAGAGGGGCCGGCTACGGTTCCGCGCCAGGTGGAGCGGTTCCGGGCGGGCGGGCGGGACCCTCGACCAAGGACCGGTTCTCCCTTGGGGAGTCTGGCCTGTGCCCCGCCTGGGAGGCCAAGAGCCTTGCTTCGCCTGCAAAGCCCCCACCCTGCCACAAGGCGGCAGACTTGGACCCAGCCGCTTCAACCCTCCAGTCTCTGCGGAACCACCCAAAAATGGAGTGTGACCGCTGCGGCCTCAGTCCCCCAGAGCTCGAACCCCCACCTCTGTGAGGGAATCGGCGACCTCCTGTCCTTGGCGTCCGCAAAAGGCATTCACCTGCGGTGAACCTGGGCCTCGGGCGAGCACGGCCAGGCCCCATGGTAGGAGCCCGGGGAGGCAATGGCAGCCTCTGCGGCCAGGCCTCGGACTCTCCCCGGGGCTCTCTCGGGGCACGGGCACCCTCTCTCGCCTAGAGAGTGCCCACGCCGTGCCTTGAGCCCCGCGAGACACCTGCTTCCCGTGATAAGAGGCCCCCTGCCTCCGTGGAGCTTGGAACTCTGGGGCCGGGCTGCGGGTCCCTGGGCTAAGTGGCTGGAAGCGCGCAGACCCCTCCGTCCCGACCGCCCAACTGCGAAGGACAGGGGGGAGGCCCCCAGGAGATGGCTTTGTTCAGAGCCGCGGCTGGCCGGTTTCGGGCCAAGACGCGGGACCCGGCAGGCTCAGGACAGGCAGCCCCAGCACAAGCCTCCCTCGGGGCAACGGGCCCCACCCTGGACATATCAGGCCTGCTTCACAGGGTCCCTGGGGTCGTGTCCGTGGAACTGGAAGCTCTCCCCGCCACCCAGAGGTCCGTTCCTTTTCCCGTGGACCACACTTGCCAGCCCGTCTTACACCCCGCCAGAGGCAGAGTGCCAGGGAAGAGCTAGGGACCCGGGGCCTCGATGAGGGGCGGGCCAGGGTTCCACGCCTGGTGGGCAGGGGCCCGGGCGGGCCGGACCCACGCCCAGGGACCCCGTCTCCAGGGGGGACTCGGGCCTGAGACCTGCCTGGGGGGCTATGAGTCTTTCCTGGCTCAATCGGCCCCACCCTGCCCCGAGGCGGCAAACGTGCACCGAGACGCTTCTACTCTCTAAAGTCTGGGCTGGACTTCGCGAGAAGGGACTGTGTCCACTGGGACCCGGGTCCCACAGAGCTCGAACCCCCCTCCCCGTGAAGGCATCCGCGGCCTGTGGTCCCTGGTGTCCGCAAAAGGCATTCACCTGCGGAGAACCTGGGCCCAGGTGAGCGGGACCAGGCCCCACGGCAGGAGCCTGGGGAGGCCACTGGAGCCCCGGGGGCCAGGGCTGGGCATTTTCCCGGGTGCTCTCTCGGGTCCCAGGAGCCCTCTCTCGCCCGGGGAGTGCCCACGCCGTCCCCTGACCCCCGCAGGACGCCTGCATCCCGCCATAAGCGGCCCACCTCGTCCATGGAGCTGGGACACATGGGGCCGGGGTGCGAGCAACTGGCCTACGTGGCTGCAAACCCGCAGACCCCTCCGTCCCGTCCCCACCACTGCGAAGATCCCCCTGTTCTTCCATCCGTAAAGGGGTCCCCGGGAGGCCCCCAGGAGATGGCTTTTGTCCGAGACGCGGCTGGGAGGTTTCGGGCCAAGAGGCGGGGCCGCGCAGGCGCAAGCAGGCCCCACCCCAAGAGCATCCCTCCGGGCAACGTGCCCCCCCCTTGAGATATCAGGCCAGGTCCACAGGGTCCCTGGGCTGGTGTCAGAGTTAACAGAGGCCCTCCCTGCCACCCAGAGGACCGCGCGTTTTCCCGTGGACCACACTTGCCAGGCTGTCTCCCACCCCGCCAGAGGCAGAGTGCCAGGGAAGAGCTAGGGACCTGGGGCCGGGAAGAGGGGCCGGCCACGGTTCCGCGCCAGGTGGAGCGGTTCCGGGCGGGCGGGCGGGACCCTCGACCAAGGACCGGTTCTTCCTTGGGGAGTCTGGCCTGTGCCCCACCTGGGAGGCCAAGAGCCTTGCTTCGCCTGCAAAGCCCCCACCCTGCCACAAGGCGGCAGACTTGGACCCAGCCGCTTCAACCCTCCAGTCTCTGCGGAACCACCCAAAAATGGAGTGTGACCGCTGCGACCTCAGTCCCCCAGAGCTCGAACCCCCACCTCTGTGAGGGAATCGGCGACCTCCTGTCCTTGGCGTCCGCAAAAGGCATTCACCTTCGGTGAACCTGGGCCTCGGGCGAGCACGGCCAGGCCCCATGGTAGGAGCCCGGGGAGGCAATGGCAGCCTCTGGGGCCAGGCCTCGGACTCTCCCCGGGGCTCTCTCGGGGCACGGGCACCCTCTCTCGCCTAGAGAGTGCCCACGCCGTGCCTTGAGCCCCGCGAGACACCTGCTTCCCGTGATAAGAGGCCCCCTGCCTCCGTGGAGCTTGGAACTCTGGGGCGGGCTGCGGGTCCCTGGGCTAAGTGGCTGGAAGCGCGCAGACCCCTCCGTCCCGACCGCCCAACTGGGAAGGACAGGGGGGAGGCCCCCAGGAGATGGCTTTGGTCAGAGCCGCTGCTGGCCGGTTTCGGGTCGAGTCGCGGGACCCGGCAGGCTCAGGACAGGCAGCCCCAGCACAAGCCTCCCTCGGGGCAACGGGCCCCACCCTGGACATATCAGGCCTGCTTCACAGGGTCCCTGGGGTCGTGTCGGTGAAACTGGAAGCTCTCCCCGCCACCCAGAGGTCCGTTCCTTTTCCCGTGGACCACACTTGCCAGCCCGTCTCCCACCCCGCCAGAGGCAGAGTGCCAGGGAAGAGCTAGGGACCCGGGGCCTCGATGAGGGGCGGACCAGGGTTCCGCGCCTGGTGGGCAAGGGCCCGGGCGGGCGGGACCCAAGCCAAGGGACCGGGTCTCCCTGGGGGTCTCGGGCCTGAGACCTGGCTGGGGGGCTAAGAGTCTCTCTTGGCCCAAACGGCCCCACCCTGCCCCGAGGCGGAAAACTTGGACCGAGACGCTTTTACTCTCTAAAGTCTGGGCTGAACTTTGCGAAAAGGGACTGTGTGCGCTGCGACCTGGGTCCCACAGAGCTCGAACCCCCCCTGCCCGTGAAGGGATCCGCTGCCTGTGGTCCCTGGTGTCCGCAAAAGGTATTCACCTGCGGAGAACCTGGGCCCAGGTGAGCGGGACCAGGCCCCACGGCAGGAGCCTGGGGAGGCCACTGGAGCCACGGGGGCCAGGGCTGGGCATTTTCCCGGGTGCTCTCTCGGGTCCCAGGCGCCCTCTCTCGCCCGGGGAGTGCCCACGCCGTCCCCTGACCCCCGCAGGACGCCTGCATCCCGCCATAAGCGGCCCACCTCGTCCATGGAGCTGGGACACATGGGGCCGGGGTGCGAGCAACTGGCCTACGTGGCTGCAAACCCGCAGACCCCTCCGTCCCGTCCCCACCACTGCGAAGATCCCCCTGTTCTTCCATCCGTAAAGGGGTCCCCCTTTACGGATGGAAGAACAGGGGGGAGGCCCCCAGGAGATGGCTTTTGTCGGAGACGCGGCTGGGAGGTTTGGGGCCAAGAGGCGGGGCCGCGGAGGCGCAAGCAGGCCCCACCCCAAGAGCATCCCTCCGGGCAACGTGCCCCCCCCTTGAGATATCAGGCCAGGTCCACAGGGTCCCTGGGCTGGTGTCAGAGTTAACGGAGGCCCTCCCTGCCACCCAGAGGACCGCGCGTTTTCCCGTGGACCACACTTCCCAGCAGCTCTCCCACCCCCGCAGAGGCAGAGTGCCAGGAAAGAACTAGGGACCTGGTGCCTGGAAGAGGGGCCGGCCACGGTTCCGCGCCAGGTGGAGCGGTTCCGAGCGGGCGGGCGGGACCCTCGACCAAGGACCGGTTCTCCCTTGGGGAGTCTGGCCTGTGCCCTGCCTGGGAGGCTAAGAGCCTTGCTTCGCCTGCAAAGCCCCCACCCTGCCACAAGGCGGCAGACTTGGACCCAGCCGCTTCAACCCTCCAGTCTCTGCGGAACCACCCAAAAATGGAGTGTGACCGCTGCGGCCTCAGTCCCCCAGAGCTCGAACCCCCACCTCTGTGAGGGAATCGGCGACCTCCTGTCCTTGGCGTCCGCAAAAGGCATTCACCTGCGGTGAACCTGGGCCTCGGGCGAGCACGGCCAGGCCCCATGGTAGGAGCCCGGGGAGGCAATGGCAGCCTCTGCGGCCAGGCCTCGGACTCTCCCCGGGGCTCTCTCGGGTCCCAGGCGCCCTCTCTCGCCCGGGGAGTGCCCACGCCGTCCCCTGACCCCCGCAGGACGCCTGCATCCCGCCATAAGCGGCCCACCTCGTCCATGGAGCTGGGACACATGGGGCCGGGGTGCGAGCAACTGGCCTACGTGGCTGCAAACCCGCAGACCCCTCCGTCCCGTCCCCACCACTGCGAAGATCCCCCTGTTCTTCCATCCGTAAAGGGGTCCCCCTTTACGGATGGAAGAACAGGGGGGAGGCCCCCAGGAGATGGCTTTTGTCCGAGCCGGGGCTGGGTGGTTTCGGGCCAAGAGGCGGGGCCGCGCAGGCGCAAGCAAGCCCCACCCCAGAGCATCCCTCCGGGCAACGTGCCCCCCCCTTGAGATATCAGGCCAGGTCCACAGGGTCCCTGGGCTGGTGTCAGAGTTAACTGAGGCCCTCCCTGCCACCCAGAGGACCCCGCGATTTCCCGTGGACCACACTTGCCAGCCCGTCTCCCACCCCGCCAGATGCAGAGTGCCAGGGAAGAGCTAGGGACCTGGGGCAGGGAAGAGGGGCCGGCCACGGTTCCGGGCCAGGTGGGGCGGGCCCGGGCGGGCGGGACTCACCCCCAGGGACCGGGTCTCCCTGGGGGTCTCGGGCCTGAGACCTGCCTGGGGGGCTAAGAGTCTCTCTTGGCTCATACGGCCCCACCCTGCCCCGAGGCGGAAAACTTGGACCGAGACGCTTCTACTCTCTAAAGTCTGGGCTGAACTTTGCGAGAAGGGACTGTGTGCGCTGCGACCTGGGTCCCACAGAGCTCGAACCCCCCCTGCCCGTGAAGGGATCCGCGGCCTGTGGTCCCTGGTGTCCGCAAAAGGCATTCACCTGCGGAGAACCTGGGCCCAGGTGAGCGGGACCAGGTCCCACGGCAGGAGCCTGGGGAGGCCACTGGTGCCCCGGGGGCCAGGACTGGGCATTTTCCCGGGTGCTCTCTCGTGTCCCAGGCGCCCTATTTCGCCCTGGGTGTGCCCACGCCGTCCCCTGACCCCCGCAGGACGCCTGCATCCCGCCATAAGCGGCCCACCTCGTCCATGGAGCTGGGACACATGGGGCCGGGGTGCGAGCAACTGGCCTACGTGGCTGCAAACCCGCAGACCCCTCCGTCCCGTCCCCACCACTGCGAAGATCCCCCTGTTCTTCCATCCGTAAAGGTGGACCCCTTTACGGATGGAAGAACAGGGGGGAGGCCCCCAGGAGATGGCTTTTGTCCGAGCCGCGGCTGGGTGGTTTCGGGCCAAGAGGCGGGGCCGCGCAGGCGCAAGCAGGCCCCACCCCAAGAGCATCCCTCCGGGCAACGTGCCCCCCCCTTGAGATATCAGGCCAGGTCCACAGGGTCCCTGGGCTGGTGTCAGTGTTAACGGAGGCCCTCCCTGCCACCCAGAGGACCGCGCGTTTTCCCGTGGACCACACTTCCCAGCAGCTCTCCCACCCCCGCAGAGGCAGAGTGCCAGGAAAGAACTAGGGACCTGGTGCCTGGAAGAGGGGCCGGCTACGGTTCCGCGCCAGGTGGAGCGGTTCCGGGCGGGCCGGCGGGACCCTCGACCAAGGACCGGTTCTCCCTTGGGGAGTCTGGCCTGTGCCCCGCCTGGGAGGCCAAGAGCCTTGCTTCGCCTTTAAAGCCCCCACCCTGCCACAAGGCGGCAGACTTGGACCCAGCCACTTCAACTCTCCAGTCTCTGCGGAACCACCCAAAAATGCAGTGTGACCGCTGCGACCTCAGTCCCCCAGAGCTCGAACCCCCACCTCTGTGAGGGAATCGGCGACCTCCTGTCCTTGGCGTCCGCAAAAGGCATTCACCTGCGGTGAACCTGGGCCTCGGGCGAACACGGTCAGGCCCCATGGTAGGAGCCCGGGGAGGCAATGGCAGCCTCTGCGGCCAGGCCTCGGACTCTCCCCGGGGCTCTCTCGGGTCCCAGGCGCCCTCTCTCGCCCGGGGAGTGCCCACACCGTCCCCTGACCCCCGCAGGACGCCTGCATCCCGCCATAAGCGGCCCACCTCGTCCATGGAGCTGGGACACATGGGGCCGGGGTGCGAGCAACTGGCCTACGTGGCTGCAAACCCGCAGACCCCTCCGTCCCGTCCCCACCACTGCGAAGATCCCCCTGTTCTTCCATCCGTAAAGGGGGACCCCTTTACGGATGGAAGAACAGGGGGGAGGCCCCCAGGAGATGGCTTTTGTCCGAGCCGCGGCTGGGTGGTTTCGGGCCAAGAGGCGGGGCCGCGCAGGCGCAAGCAGGCCCCACCCCAAGAGCATCCCTCCGGGCAACGTGCCCCCCCCTTGAGATATCAGGCCAGGTCCACAGGGTCCCTGGGCTGGTGTCAGTGTTAACGGAGGCCCTCCCTGCCACCCAGAGGACCGCGCGTTTTCCCGTGGACCACACTTCCCAGCAGCTCTCCCACCCCCGCAGAGGCAGAGTGCCAGGAAAGAACTAGGGACCTGGTGCCTGGAAGAGGGGCCGGCTACGGTTCCGCGCCAGGTGGAGCGGTTCCGGGCGGGCGGGCGGGACCCTCGACCAAGGACCGGTTCTCCCTTGGGGAGTCTGGCCTGTGCCCCGCCTGGGAGGCCAAGAGCCTTGCTTCGCCTGCAAAGCCCCCACCCTGCCACAAGGCGGCAGACTTGGACCCAGCCGCTTCAACCCTCCAGTCTCTGCGGAACCACCCAAAAATGGAGTGTGACCGCTGCGACCTCAGTCCCCCAGAGCTCGAACCCCCACCTCTGTGAGGGAATCGGCGACCTCCTGTCCTTGGCGTCCGCAAAAGGCATTCACCTGCGGTGAACCTGGGCCTCGGGCGAGCACGGCCAGGCCCCATGGTAGGAGCCCGGGGAGGCAATGGCAGCCTCTGCGGCCAGGCCTCGGACTCTCCCCGGGGCTCTCTCGGGGCACGGGCACCCTCTCTCGCCTAGAGAGTGCCCACGCCGTGCCTTGAGCCCCGCGAGACACCTGCTTCCCGTGATAAGAGGCCCCCTGCCTCCGTGGAGCTTGGAACTCTGGGGCCGGGCTGCGGGTCCCTGGGCTAAGTGGCTGGAAGCGCGCAGACCCCTCCGTCCCGACCGCCCAACTGCGAAGGACAGGGGGGAGGCCCCCAGGAGATGGCTTTGTTCAGAGCCGCGGCTGGCCGGTTTCGGGCCACGACCCGGGACCCGGCAGGCTCAGGACAGGCAGCCCCAGCACAAGCCTCCCTCGGGGCAACGGGCCCCACCCTGGACATATCAGGCCTGCTTCACAGGGTCCCTGGGGTCGTGTCCGTGGAACTGGAAGCTCTCCCCGCCACCCAGAGGTCCGTTCCTTTTCCCGTGGACCACACTTGCCAGCCCGTCTTACACCCCGCCAGAGGCAGAGTGCCAGGGAAGAGCTAGGGACCCGGGGCCTCGATGAGGGGCGGGCCAGGGTTCCACGCCTGGTGGGCAGGGGCCCGGGCGGGCCGGACCCACGCCCAGGGACCCCGTCTCCAGGGGGGACTCGGGCCTGAGACCTGCCTGGGGGGCTATGAGTCTTTCCTGGCTCAATCGGCCCCACCCTGCCCCGAGGCGGCAAACGTGCACCGAGACGCTTCTACTCTCTAAAGTCTGGGCTGGACTTCGCGAGAAGGGACTGTGTCCACTGGGACCTGGGTCCCACAGAGCTCGAACCCCCCTCCCCGTGAAGGCATCCGCGGCCTGTGGTCCCTGGTGTCCGCAAAAGGCATTCACCTGCGGAGAACCTGGGCCCAGGTGAGCGGGACCAGGCCCCACGGCAGGAGCCTGGGGAGGCCACTGGAGCCCCGGGGGCCAGGGCTGGGCATGTTCCCGGGTTCTCTCTTGGGTCCCAGGCGCCCTCTCTCGCCCGGGGAGTGCCCACGCCGTCCCCTGACCCCCGCAGGACGCCTGCATCCCGCCATAAGCGGCCCACCTCGTCCATGGAGCTGGGACACATGGGGCCGGGGTGCGAGGAACTGGCCTACGTGGCTGCAAACCCGCAGACCCCTCCGTCCCGTCCCCACCACTGCGAAGATCCCCCTGTTCTTCCATCCATAAAGGGGTCCCCGGGAGGCCCCCAGGAGATGGCTTTTGTCCGAGACGTGGCTGGGAGGTTTCGGGCCAAGAGGCGGGGCCGCGCAGGCGCAAGCAGGCCCCACCCCAAGAGCATCCCTCCGGGCAACGTGCCCCCCCCTTGAGATATCAGGCCAGGTCCACAGGGTCCCTGGGCTGGTGTCAGAGTTAACGGAGGCCCTCCCTGCCACCCAGAGGACCGCGCGTTTTCCCGTGGACCACACTTGCCAGGCTGTCTCCCACCCCGCCAGAGGCAGAGTGCCAGGGAAGAGCTAGGGACCTGGGGCCGGGAAGAGGGGACGGCCACGGTTCCGCGCCAGGTGGAGCGGTTCCGGGCGGGCGGGCGGGACCCTCGACCAAGGACCGGTTCTCCCTTGGGGAGTCTGGCCTGTGCCCCGCCTGGGAGGCTAAGAGCCTTGCTTCGCCTGCAAAGCCCCCACCCTGCCACAAGGCGGCAGACTTGGACCCAGCCGCTTCAACCCTCCAGTCTCTGCGGAACCACCCAAAAATGGAGTGTGACCGCTGCGACCTCAGTCCCCCAGAGCTCGAACCCCCACCTCTGTGAGGGAACCGGCGACCTCCGTCCTTGGCGTCCGCAAAAGGCATTCACCTGCGGTGAACCTGGGCCTCGGGCGAACACGGTCAGGCCCCATGGTAGGAGCCCGGGGAGGCAATGGCAGCCTCTGCGGCCAGGCCTCGGACTCTCCCCGGGGCTCTCTCGGGTCCCAGGCGCCCTCTCTCGCCCGGGGAGTGCCCCCGCCGTCCCCTGACCCCCGCAGGACGCCTGCATCCCGCCATAAGCGGCCCACCTCGTCCATGGAGCTGGGACACATGGGGCCGGGGTGCGAGCAACTGGCCTACGTGGCTGCAAACCCGCAGACCCCTCCGTCCCGTCCCCACCACTGCGAAGATCCCCCTGTTCTTCCATCCGTAAAGGGGTCCCCCGTTACGGATGGAAGAACAGGGGGGAGGCCCCCAGGAGATGGCTTTTGTCCGAGCCGCGGCTGGGTGGTTTCAGGCCAAGAGGCGGGGCCGCGCAGGCGCAAGCAGGCCCCACCCCAAGAGCATCCCTCCGGGCAACGTGCCCCCCACTTGAGATATCAGGCCAGGTCCACAGGGTCCCTGGGCTGGTGTCAGAGTTAATGGAGGGCCTCCCTGCCACCCAGAGGACCGCGCGTTTTCCCGTGGACCACACTTGCCAGGCCGTCTCCCACCCCGCCAGAGGCAGAGTGCCAGGGACGAACTAGGGACCTGGGGCCGGGAAGCAGGGCCGGCCACGGTTCCGGGCCAGGTGGGGCGGGCCCGGGCGGGCAGGACCCACGCCCAGGGACCGGGTCTCCCTGGGGGTCTCGGGCCTGAGACCTGCCTGGGGGGCTAAGAGTCTCTCTTGGCTCAAACGGACCCACCCTGCCCCGAGGCGGAAAACTTGGAACGAGACGCTACTACTCTCTAAAGTCTGGGCTGAACTTTGCGAGAAGGGTTGTGTGCGCTGCGACCTGGGTCCCACAGAGCTCGAAACCCCCCTGCCCGTGAAGGGATCCGCGGCCTGTGGTCCCTGGTGTCCGCAAAAGGCATTCACCTGCGGAGAAACTGGGCCCAGGTGAGCGGGACCAGGCCCCACGGCAGGAGCCTGGGGAGGCCACTGGAGCCCCGGGGGCCAGGGCTGGGCATTTTCCCGGGTTCTCTCTTGGGTCCCAGGCGCCCTCTCTCGCCCGGGGAGTGCCCACGCCGTCCCCTGACCCCCGCAGGACGCCTGCATCCCGCCATAAGCGGCCCACCTCGTCCAGGGAGTTGGGACACATGGGGCCGGGGTGCGAGCAACTGGCCTACGTGGCTGCAAACCCGCAGACCCCTCCGTCCCGTCCCCACCACTGCGAAGATCCCCCTGTTCTTCCATCCGTAAAGGGGTCCCCCTTTACGGATGGAAGAACAGGGGGAGGCCCCCAGGAGATGGCTTTTGTCCGAGACGCGGCTGGGAGGTTTCGGGCCAAGAGGCGGGGCCGCGCAGGCGCAAGCAGGCCCCACCCCAAGAGCATCCGTCCGGGCAACGTGCCCCCCCCTTGAGATATCAGGCCAGGTCCACAGGGTCCCTGGGCTGGTGTCAGAGTTAACGGAGGCCCTCCCTGCCACCCAGAGGACCGCGCGTTTTCCCGTGGACCACACTTGCCAGGCTGTCTCCCACCCCGCCAGAGGCAGAGTGCCAGGGAAGAGCTAGGGACCTGGGGCCGGGAAGAGGGGCCGGCCACGGTTCCGCGCCAGGTGGAGCGGTTCCGAGCGGGCGGGCGGGACCCTCGACCAAGGACCGGTTCTCCCTTGGGGAGTCTGGCCTGTGCCCCGCCTGGGAGGCTAAGAGCCTTGCTTCGCCTGCAAAGCCCCCACCCTGCCACAAGGCGGCAGACTTGACCCAGCCGCTTCAACCCTCCAGACTCTGCGGAACCACCCAAAAATGGAGTGTGACCGCTGCGACCTCAGTCCCACAGAGCTCGAACCCCCACCTCTGTGAGGGAATCGGCGACCTCCGTCCTTAGCGTCCGCAAAAGGCATTAATCTGCGGTGAACCTGGGCCTCTGGCGAACACGGCCAGGCCCCATGGTGGGAGCCCGGGGAGGCAATGGCAGCCTCTGCGGCCAGGCCTCGGACTCTCCCCGGGGCTCTCTCGGGTCCCAGGCGCCCTCTCTCGCCCGGGGAGTGCCCCCGCCGTCCCCTGACCCCCGCAGGACGCCTGCATCCCGCCATAAGCGGCCCACCTCGTCCATGGACCTGGGACACATGGGGCCGGGTGCGAGCAACTAGCCTACGTGGCTGCAAACCCGCAGACCCCTCCGTCCCATCCCCACCACTGCGAAGATCCCCCTGTTCTTCCATCCGTAAAGGGGTCCCCCTTTACGGATGGAAGAACAGGGGGGAGGCCCCCAGGAGATGGCTTTTGTCCGAGCCGCGGCTGGGTGGTTTCGGGCCAAGAGGCGGGGCCGCGCAGGCGCAAGCAGGCCCCACCCCAAGAGCATCCCTCCGGGCAACGTGCCCCCCCCCCCTTGAGATATCAGGCCAGGTCCACAGGGTCCCTGGGCTGGTGTCAGAGTTAACGGAGGCCTTCCCTGCCACCCAGAGGACCGCGCGTTTTCCCGTGGACCACACTTCCCAGCAGCTCTCCCACCCCCGCAGAGGCAGAGTGCCAGGAAAGAACTAGGGACCTGGTGCCTGGAAGAGGGGCCGGCCACGGTTCCGCCCCAGGTGGAGCGGTTCCGGGCGGGCGGGCGGGACCCTCGACCAAGGACCGGTTCTCCCTTGGGGAGTCTGGCCTGTGCCCCGCCTGGGAGGCCAAGAGCCTTGCTTCGCCTGCAAAGCCCCCACCCTGCCACAAGGCGGCAGACTTGGACCCAGCCGCTTCAACCCTCCAGTCTCTGCGGAACCACCCAAAAATGGAGTGTGACCGCTGCGACCTCAGTCCCCCAGAGCTCGAACCCCCACCTCTGTGAGGGAATCGGCGACCTCCTGTCCTTGGCGTCCGCAAAAGGCATTCACCTGCGGTGAACCTGGGCCTCGGGCGAGCACGGCCAGGCCCCATGGTAGGAGCCCGGGGAGGCAATGGCAGCCTCTGCGGCCAGGCCTCGGACTCTCCCCGGGGCTCTCTCGGGGCACGGGCACCCTCTCGCGCCTAGAGAGTGCCCACGCCGTGCCTTGAGCCCCGCGAGACACCTGCTTCCCGTGATAAGAGGCCCCCTGCCTCCGTGGAGCTTGGAACTCTGGGGCGGGCTGCGGGTCCCTGGGCTAAGTGGCTGGAAGCGGGCAGACCCCTCCGTCCCGACCGCCCAACTGCGAAGGACAGGGGGGAGGCCCCCAGGAGATGGCTTTGGTTAGAGCCGCTCCTGGCCGGTTTCGGGCCGAGACGCGGGACCCGGCAGGCTCAGGACAGGCAGCCCCAGCACAAGCCTCCCTCGGGGCAACGGGCCCCACCCTGGACATATCAGGCCTGCTTCACAGGGTCCCTGGGGTCGTGTCGGTGGAACTGGAAGCTCTCCCCGCCACCCAGAGGTCCGTTCCTTTTCCCGTGGACCACACTTGCCAGCCCGTCTCCCACCCCGCCAGAGGCAGAGTGCCAGGGAAGAGCTAGGGACCCGGGGCCTCGATGAGGGGCGGACCAGTGTTCCTCGCCTGGTGGGCAAGGGCCCGGGCGGGCGGGACCCACGCCCAGGGACCGGGTCTCCCTGGGGGTCTCGGGCCTGAGACCTGCCTGGGGGGCTAAGAGTCTCTCTTGGCTCAAACGGCCCCACCCTGCCCCGAGGCGGAAAACTTGGACCGAGACGCTTCTACTCTCTAAAGTCTGGGGTGAACTTTGCGAGAAGGGACTGTGTGCGCTGCGACCTGGGTCCCACAGAGCTCGAACACCCCCTGCCCGTGAAGGGATCCGCTGCCTGTGGTCCCTGGTGTCCGCAAAAGGTATTCACCTGCGGAGAACCTGGGCCCAGGTGAGCGGGACCAGGCCCCACGGCAGGAGCCTGGGGAGGCCACTGGAGCCACGGGGGCCAGGGCTGGGCATTTTCCCGGGTGCTCTCTCGGGTCCCAGGCGCCCTCTCTCGCCCGGGGAGTGCCCACGCCGTCCCCTGACCCCCGCAGGACGCCTGCATCCCGCCATAAGCGGCCCACCTCGTCCATGGAGCTGGGACACATGGGGCCGGGGTGCGAGCAACTGGCCTACGTGGCTGCAAACCCGCAGACCCCTCCGTCCCGTCCCCACCACTGCGAAGATCCCCCTGTTCTTCCATCCGTAAAGGGGTCCCCCTTTACGGATGGAAGAACAGGGGGGAGGACCTCAGGAGATGGCTTTTGCCCGAGCCGCGGCTGGGTGGTTTCGGGCCAAGAGGCGGGGCCGCGCAGGCGCAAGCAGGCCCCACCCCAAGAGCATCCCTCCGGGCAACGTGCCCCCCCCTTGAGATATCAGGCGTGGTCCACAGGGTCCCTGGGCTGGTGTCAGAGTTAACTG
The DNA here is from genome assembly GCF_022682495.2 of Desmodus rotundus. Classification (NCBI taxonomy): domain Eukaryota; kingdom Metazoa; phylum Chordata; class Mammalia; order Chiroptera; family Phyllostomidae; genus Desmodus; species Desmodus rotundus. Next base: position 37,817 of record NW_026527344.1, read on the forward strand.
AGGCCCTCCCTGCCACCCAGAGGACGGCGCGTTTTCCCGTGGACCACACTTGCCAGGCCGTCTCCCACCCCGCCAGAGGCAGAGTGCCAGGGAAGAGCTAGGGACCTGGGGCAGGGAAGAGGGGCCGGCCACCGTTCCAGGCCAGGTTGGGCGGGCCCGGGCGGGTGGGACCCACGCCCAGGGACCGGGTCTCCCTGGGGGTCTCGGGCCTGAGACCTGCCTGGGGGGCTAAGAGTCTCTCTTGGCTCATACGGCCCCACCCTGCCCCGAGGCGGAAAACTTGGACCGAGACGCTTCTACTCTCTAAAGTCTGGGCTGAACTTTGCGAGAAGGGACTGTGTGCGCTGCGACCTGGGTCCCACAGAGCTCGAACCCCCCCTGCCCGTGAAGGGATCCGCGGCCTGTGGTCCCTGGTGTCCGCAAAAGGCATTCACCTGCGGAGAACCTGGGCCCAGGTGAGCGGGACCAGGTCCCACGGCAGGAGCCTGGGGAGGCCACTGGTGCCCCGGGGGCCAGGACTGGGCATTTTCCCGGGTGCTCTCTCGTGTCCCAGGCGCCCCCTCTCGCCCTGGGAGTGCCCACGCCGTCCCCTGACCCCCGCAGGACGCCTGCATCCCGCCATAAGCGGCCCACCTCGTCCATGGAGCTGGGACACATGGGGCCGGGCTGCGAGCAACTGGCCTATGTGGCTGCAAACCCGCAGAACCCTCCGTCCCGTCCCCACCACTGCGAAGATCCCCCTGTTCTTCCATCCGTAAAGGGGTCCCCCTTTACGGATGGAAGAACAGGGGGGAGGCCCCCAGGAGATGGCTTTTGTCCGAGACGCGGCTGGGAGGTTTGGGGCCAAGAGGCGGGGCCGCGCAGGCGCAAGCAGGCCCCACCCCAAGAGCATCCCTCCGGGCAACGTGCCCCCCCCTTGAGATATCAGGCCAGGTCCACAGGGTCCCTGGGCTGGTGTCAGTGTTAACGGAGGCCCTCCCTGCCACCCACAGGACCGCGCGTTTTCCCGTGGACCACACTTCCCAGCAGCTCTCCCACCCCCGCAGAGGCAGAGTGCCAGGAAAGAACTAGGGACCTGGTGCCTGGAAGAGGGGCCGGCCACGGTTCCGCGCCAGGTGGAGCGGTTCCGGGCGGGCGGGCGGGACCCTCGACCAAGGACCGGTTCTCCCTTGGGGAGTCTGGCCTGTGCCCCGCCTGGGAGGCCAAGAGCCTTGCTTCGCCTGCAAAGCCCCCACCCTGCCACAAGGCGGCAGACTTGGACCCAGCCGCTTCAACCCTCCAGTCTCTGAGGAACCACCCAAAAATGGAGTGTGACCGCTGCGACCTCAGTCCCCCAGAGCCCGAACCCCCACCTCTGTGAGGGAATCGGCGACCTCCTGTCCTTGGCGTCCGCAAAAGGCATTCACCTGCGGTGAACCTGGGCCTCGGGCGAACACGGCCAGGCCCCATGGTAGGAGCCCGGGGAGGCAATGGCAGCCTCTGCGGCCAGGCCTCGGACTCTCCTCGGGGCTCTCTCGGGGCACGGGCACCCTCTCTCGCCTAGAGAGTGCCCACGCCGTGCCTTGAGCCCCGCGAGACACCTGCTTCCCGTGATAAGAGGCCCCCTGCCTCCGTGGAGCTTGGAACTCTGGGGCCGGGCTGCGGGTCCCTGGGCTAAGTGGCTGGAAGCGCGCAGACCCCTCCGTCCCGACCGCCCAACTGCGAAGGACAGGGGGGAGGCCCCCAGGAGATGGCTTTGTTCAGAGCCACGGCTGGCCGGTTTCGGGCCAAGACGCGGGACCCGGCACGCTCAGGACAGGCAGCCTCAGCACAAGCCTCCCTCGGGGCAACGGGCCCCACCCTGGACATATCAGGCCTGCTTCACAGGGTCCCTGGGGTCGTGTCCGTGGAACTGGAAGCTCTCCCCGCCACCCAGAGGTCCGTTCCTTTTCCCGTGGACCACACTTGCCAGCCCGTCTTACACCCCGCCAGAGGCAGAGTGCCAGGGAAGAGCTAGGGACCCGGGGCCTCGATGAGGGGCGGGCCAGGGTTCCACGCCTGGTGGGCAGGGGCCCGGGCGGGCCGGACCCACGCCCAGGGACCCCGTCTCCAGGGGGGACTCGGGCCTGAGACCTGCCTGGGGGGCTATGAGTCTTTCCTAGCTCAATCGGCCCCACCCTGCCCCCAGGCGGGAAACGTGCACCGAGACGCTTCTACTCTCTAAAGTCTGGGCTGGACTTCGCGAGAAGGGACTGTGTCCACTGGGACCCGGGTCCCACAGAGCTCGAACCCCCCTCCCCGTGAAGGCATCCGCGGCCTGTGGTCCCTGGTGTCCGCAAAAGGCATTCACCTGCGGAGAACCTGGGCCCAGGTGAGCGGGACCAGGCCCCACGGCAGGAGCCTGGGGAGGCCACTGGAGCCCCGGGGGCCAGGGCTGGGCATTTTCCCGGGTGCTCTCTCGGGTCCCAGGCGCCCTCTCTCGCCCGGGGAGTGCCCACGCCGTCCCCTGACCCCCGCAGGACGCCTGCATCTCGCCATAAGCGGCCCACCTCGTCCATGGAGCTGGGACACATGGGGCCGGGCTGCGAGCAACTGGCCTATGTGGCTGCAAACCCGCAGACCCCTCCGTCCCGTCCCCACCACTGCGAAGATCCCCCTGTTCTTCCATCCGTAAAGGGGTCCCCGGGAGGCCCCCAGGAGATGGCTTTTGTCCGAGACGCGGCTGGGTGGTTTCGGGCCAAGAGGCGGGGCCGCGCAGGCGCAAGCAGGCCCCACCCCAAGAGCATCCCTCCGGGCAACGTGCCCCCCCCTTGAGATATCAGGCGTGGTCCACAGGGTCCCTGGGCTGGTGTCAGAGTTAACGGAGGCCCTCCCTGCCACCCAGAGGACGGCGCGTTTTCCCGTGGACCACACTTGCCAGGCCGTCTCCCACCCCGCCAGAGGCAGAGTGCCAGGGAAGAGCTAGGGACCTGGGGCAGGGAAGAGGGGCCGGCCACGGTTCCGGGCCAGGTGGGGCGGGCCCGGGCGGGCGGGACCCACGCCCAGGGACCGGGTCTCCCTGGGGGTCTCGGGCCTGAGACCTGCCTGGGGGGCTAAGAGTCTCTCTTGGCTCATACGGCCCCACCCTGCCCCGAGGCGGAAAACTTGGACCGAGACGCTTCTACTCTCTAAAGTCTGGGCTGAACTTTGCGAGAAGGGACTGTGTGCGCTGCGACCTGGGTCCCACAGAGCTCGAACCCCCCCTGCCCGTGAAGGGATCCGCGGCCTGTGGTCCCTGGTGTCCGCAAAAGGCATTCACCTGCGGAGAACCTGGGCCCAGGTGAGCGGGACCAGGTCCCACGGCAGGAGCCTGGGGAGGCCAATGGTGCCCCGGGGGCCAGGACTGGGCATTTTCCCGGGTGCTCTCTCGTGTCCCAGGCGCCCTCTTTCGCCCTGGGTGTGCCCACGCCGTCCCCTGACCCCCGCAGGACGCCTGCATCCCGCCATAAGCGGCCCACCTCGTCCATGGAGCTGGGACACATGGGGCCGGGGTGCGAGCAACTGGCCTACGTGGCTGCAAACCCGCAGACCCCTCCGTCCCGTCCCCACCACTGCGAAGATCCCCCTGTTCTTCCATCCGTAAAGGGGTCCCCCTTTACGGATGGAAGAACAGGGGGGAGGCCCCCAGGAGATGGCTTTTGTCCGAGACGCGGCTGGGAGGTTTGGGGCCAAGAGGCGGGGCCGCGGAGGCGCAAGCAGGCCCCACCCCAAGAGCATCCCTCCGGGCAACGTGCCCCCCCCTTGAGATATCAGGCCAGGTCCACAGGGTCCCTGGGCTGGTGTCAGAGTTAACGGAGGCCCTCCCTGCGACCCAGAGGACCGCGCGTTTTCCCGTGGACCACACTTCCCAGCAGCTCTCCCACCCCCGCAGAGGCAGAGTGCCAGGAAAGAACTAGGGACCTGGTGCCTGGAAGAGGGGCCAGCCACGGTTCCGCGCCAGGTGGAGCGGTTCCGGGCGGGCGGGCGGGACCCTCGACCAAGGACCGGTTCTCCCTTGGGGAGTCTGGCCTGTGCCCCGCCTGGGAGGCCAAGAGCCTTGCTTCGCCTTTAAAGCCCCCACCCTGCCACAAGGCGGCAGACTTGGACCCAGCCACTTCAACTCTCCAGTCTCTGCGGAACCACCCAAAAATGCAGTGTGACCGCTGCGACCTCAGTCCCCCAGAGCTCGAACCCCCACCTCTGTGAGGGAATCGGCGACCTCCTGTCCTTGGCGTCCGCAAAAGGCATTCACCTGCGGTGAACCTGGGCCTCGGGCGAACACGGTCAGGCCCCATGGTAGGAGCCCGGGGAGGCAATGGCAGCCTCTGCGGCCAGGCCTCGGACTCTCCCCGGGGCTCTCTCGGGTCCCAGGCGCCCTCTCTCGCCCGGGGAGTGCCCACACCGTCCCCTGACCCCCGCAGGACGCCTGCATCCCGCCATAAGCGGCCCACCTCGTCCATGGAGCTGGGACACATGGGGCCGGGCTGCGAGCAACTGGCCTATGTGGCTGCAAACCCGCAGACCCCTCCGTCCCGTCCCCACCACTGCGAAGATCCCCCTGTTCTTCCATCCGTAAAGGGGGACCCCTTTACGGATGGAAGAACAGGGGGGAGGCCCCCAGGAGATGGCTTTTGTCCGAGCCGCGGCTGGGTGGTTTCGGGCCAAGAGGCGGGGCCGCGCAGGCGCAAGCAGGCCCCACCCCAAGAGCATCCCTCCGGGCAACGTGCCCCCCCCTTGAGATATCAGGCCAGGTCCACAGGGTCCCTGGGCTGGTGTCAGTGTTAACGGAGGCCCTCCCTGCCACCCAGAGGACCGCGCGTTTTCCCGTGGACCTCACTTCCCAGCAGCTCTCCCACCCCCGCAGAGGCAGAGTGCCAGGAAAGAACTAAGGACCTGGTGCCTGGAAGAGGGGCCGGCTACGGTTCCGCGCCAGGTGGAGCGGTTCCGGGCGGGCGGGCGGGACCCTCGACCAAGGACCGGTTCTCCCTTGGGGAGTCTGGCCTGTGCCCCGCCTGAGAGGCCAAGAGCCTTGCTTCGCCTGCAAAGCCCCCACCCTGCCACAAGGCGGCAGACTTGGACCCAGCCGCTTCAACCCTCCAGTCTTTGCGGAACCACCCAAAAATGGAGTGTGACCGCTGCGGCCTCAGTCCCCCAGAGCTCGAACCCCCACCTCTGTGAGGGAATCGGCGACCTCCTGTCCTTGGCGTCCGCAAAAGGCATTCACCTGCGGTGAACCTGGGCCTCGGGCGAGCACGGCCAGGCCCCATGGTAGGAGCCCGGGGAGGCAATGGCAGCCTCTGCGGCCAGGCCTCGGACTCTCCCCGGGGCTCTCTCGGGGCACGGGCACCCTCTCTCGCCTAGAGAGTGCCCACGCCGTGCCTTGAGCCCCGCGAGACACCTGCTTCCCGTGATAAGAGGCCCCCTGCCTCCGTGGAGCTTGGAACTCTGGGGCCGGGCTGCGGGTCCCTGGGCTAAGTGGCTGGAAGCGCGCAGACCCCTCCGTCCCGACCGCCCAACTGCGAAGGACAGGGGGGAGGCCCCCAGGAGATGGCTTTGTTCAGAGCCGCGGCTGGCCGGTTTCGGGCCAAGACGCGGGACCCGGCAGGCTCAGGACAGGCAGCCCCAGCACAAGCCTCCCTCGGGGCAACGGGCCCCACCCTGGACATATCAGGCCTGCTTCACAGGGTCCCTGGGGTCGTGTCCGTGGAACTGGAAGCTCTCCCCGCCACCCAGAGGTCCGTTCCTTTTCCCGTGGACCACACTTGCCAGCCCGTCTTACACCCCGCCAGAGGCAGAGTGCCAGGGAAGAGCTAGGGACCAGGGGCCTCGATGAGGGGCGGGCCAGGGTTCCACGCCTGGTGGGCAGGGGCCCGGGCGGGCCGGACCCACGCCCAGGGACCCCGTCTCCAGGGGGGACTCGGGCCTGAGACCTGCCTGGGGGGCTATGAGTCTTTCCTGGCTCAATCGGCCCCACCCTGCCCCGAGGCGGCAAACGTGCACCGAGACGCTTCTACTCTCTAAAGTCTGGGCTGGACTTCGCGAGAAGGGACTGTGTCCACTGGGACCCGGGTCCCACAGAGCTCGAACCCCCCTCCCCGTGAAGGCATCCGCGGCCTGTGGTCCCTGGTGTCCGCAAAAGGCTTTCACCTGCGGATAACCTGGGCCCAGGTGAGCGGGACCAGGCCCCACGGCAGGAGCCTGGGGAGGCCACTGGAGCCCCGGGGGCCAGGGCTGGGCATTTTCCCGGGTGCTCTCTCGGGTCCCAGGAGCCCTCTCTCGCCCGGGGAGTGCCCACGCCGTCCCCTGACCCCCGCAGGACGCCTGCATCCCGCCATAAGCGGCCCACCTCGTCCATGGAGCTGGGACACATGGGGCCGGGGTGCGAGGAACTGGCCTACGTGGCTGCAAACCCGCAGACCCCTCCGTCCCGTCCCCACCACTGCGAAGATCCCCCTGTTCTTCCATCCGTAAAGGGGTCCCCGGGAGGCCCCCAGGAGATGGCTTTTGTCCGAGACGCGGCTGGGAGGTTTCGGGCCAAGAGGCGGGGCCGCGCAGGCGCAAGCAGGCCCCACCCCAAGAGCATCCCTCCGGGCAACGTGCCCCCCCCTTGAGATATCAGGCCAGGTCCACAGGGTCCCTGGGCTGGTGTCAGAGTTAACGGAGGCCCTCCCTGCCACCCAGAGGACCGCGCGTTTTCCCGTGGACCACACTTGCCAGGCCGTCTCCCACCCCGCCAGAGGCAGAGTGCCAGGGAAGAGCTAGGGACCTGGGGCAGGGAAGAGGGGCCGGCCACGGTTCCGGGCCAGGTGGGGCGGGCCCGGGCGGGCGGGACCCACGCCCAGGGACCGGGTCTCCCTGGGGGTCTCGGGCCTGAGACCTGCCTGGGGGGCTAAGAGTCTCTCTTGGCTCATACGGCCCCACCCTGCCCCGAGGCGGAAAACTTGGACCGAGACGCTTCTACTCTCTAAAGTCTGGGCTGAACTTTGCGAGAAGGGACTGTGTGCGCTGCGACCTGGGTCCCACAGAGCTCGAACCCCCCCTGCCCGTGAAGGGATCCGCGGCCTGTGGTCCCTGGTGTCCGCAAAAGGCATTCACCTGCGGAGAACCTGGGCCCAGGTGAGCGGGACCAGGTCCCACGGCAGGAGCCTGGGGAGGCCACTGGTGCCCCGGGGGCCAGGACTGGGCATTTTCCCGGGTGCTCTCTCGTGTCCCAGGCGCCCTCTTTCGCCCTGGGTGTGCCCACGCCGTCCCCTGACCCCCGCAGGACGCCTGCATCCCGCCATAAGCGGCCCACCTCGTCCATGGAGCTGGGACACATGGGGCCGGGGTGCGAGCAACTGGCCTACGTGGCTGCAAACCCGCAGACCCCTCCGTCCCGTCCCCACCACTGCGAAGATCCCCCTGTTCTTCCATCCGTAAAGGGGTCCCCCTTTACGGATGGAAGAACAGGGGGGAGGCCCCCAGGAGATGGCTTTTGTCCGAGACGCGGCTGGGAGGTTTGGGGCCAAGAGGCGGGGCCGCGGAGGCGCAAGCAGGCCCCACCCCAAGAGCATCCCTCCGGGCAACGTGCCCCCCCCTTGAGATATCAGGCCAGGTCCACAGGGTCCCTGGGCTGGTGTCAGAGTTAACGGAGGCCCTCCCTGCGACCCAGAGGACCGCGCGTTTTCCCGTGGACCACACTTCCCAGCAGCTCTCCCACCCCCGCAGAGGCAGAGTGCCAGGAAAGAACTAGGGACCTGGTGCCTGGAAGAGGGGCCAGCCACGGTTCCGCGCCAGGTGGAGCGGTTCCGGGCGGGCGGGCGGGACCCTCGACCAAGGACCGGTTCTCCCTTGGGGAGTCTGGCCTGTGCCCCGCCTGGGAGGCCAAGAGCCTTGCTTCGCCTTTAAAGCCCCCACCCTGCCACAAGGCGGCAGACTTGGACCCAGCCACTTCAACTCTCCAGTCTCTGCGGAACCACCCAAAAATGCAGTGTGACCGCTGCGACCTCAGTCCCCCAGAGCTCGAACCCCCACCTCTGTGAGGGAATCGGCGACCTCCTGTCCTTGGCGTCCGCAAAAGGCATTCACCTGCGGTGAACCTGGGCCTCGGGCGAACACGGTCAGGCCCCATGGTAGGAGCCCGGGGAGGCAATGGCAGCCTCTGCGGCCAGGCCTCGGACTCTCCCCGGGGCTCTCTCGGGTCCCAGGCGCCCTCTCTCGCCCGGGGAGTGCCCACACCGTCCCCTGACCCCCGCAGGACGCCTGCATCCCGCCATAAGCGGCCCACCTCGTCCATGGAGCTGGGACACATGGGGCCGGGCTGCGAGCAACTGGCCTATGTGGCTGCAAACCCGCAGACCCCTCCGTCCCGTCCCCACCACTGCGAAGATCCCCCTGTTCTTCCATCCGTAAAGGGGGACCCCTTTACGGATGGAAGAACAGGGGGGAGGCCCCCAGGAGATGGCTTTTGTCCGAGCCGCGGCTGGGTGGTTTCGGGCCAAGAGGCGGGGCCGCGCAGGCGCAAGCAGGCCCCACCCCAAGAGCATCCCTCCGGGCAACGTGCCCCCCCCTTGAGATATCAGGCCAGGTCCACAGGGTCCCTGGGCTGGTGTCAGTGTTAACGGAGGCCCTCCCTGCCACCCAGAGGACCGCGCGTTTTCCCGTGGACCTCACTTCCCAGCAGCTCTCCCACCCCCGCAGAGGCAGAGTGCCAGGAAAGAACTAAGGACCTGGTGCCTGGAAGAGGGGCCGGCTACGGTTCCGCGCCAGGTGGAGCGGTTCCGGGCGGGCGGGCGGGACCCTCGACCAAGGACCGGTTCTCCCTTGGGGAGTCTGGCCTGTGCCCCGCCTGAGAGGCCAAGAGCCTTGCTTCGCCTGCAAAGCCCCCACCCTGCCACAAGGCGGCAGACTTGGACCCAGCCGCTTCAACCCTCCAGTCTTTGCGGAACCACCCAAAAATGGAGTGTGACCGCTGCGGCCTCAGTCCCCCAGAGCTCGAACCCCCACCTCTGTGAGGGAATCGGCGACCTCCTGTCCTTGGCGTCCGCAAAAGGCATTCACCTGCGGTGAACCTGGGCCTCGGGCGAGCACGGCCAGGCCCCATGGTAGGAGCCCGGGGAGGCAATGGCAGCCTCTGCGGCCAGGCCTCGGACTCTCCCCGGGGCTCTCTCGGGGCACGGGCACCCTCTCTCGCCTAGAGAGTGCCCACGCCGTGCCTTGAGCCCCGCGAGACACCTGCTTCCTGTGATAAGAGGCCCCCTGCCTCCGTGGAGCTTGGAACTCTGGGGCCGGGCTGCGGGTCCCTGGGCTAAGTGGCTGGAAGCGCGCAGACCCCTCCGTCCCGACCGCCCAACTGCGAAGGACAGGGGGGAGGCCCCCAGGAGATGGCTTTGTTCAGAGCCGCGGCTGGCCGGTTTCGGGCCAAGACGCGGGACCCGGCAGGCTCAGGACAGGCAGCCCCAGCACAAGCCTCCCTCGGGGCAACGGGCCCCACCCTGGACATATCAGGCCTGCTTCACAGGGTCCCTGGGGTCGTGTCCGTGGAACTGGAAGCTCTCCCCGCCACCCAGAGGTCCGTTCCTTTTCCCGTGGACCACACTTGCCAGCCCGTCTTACACCCCGCCAGAGGCAGAGTGCCAGGGAAGAGCTAGGGACCCGGGGCCTCGATGAGGGGCGGGCCAGGGTTCCACGCCTGGTGGGCAGGGGCCCGGGCGGGCCGGACCCACGCCCAGGGACCCCGTCTCCAGGGGGGACTCGGGCCTGAGACCTGCCTGGGGGGCTATGAGTCTTTCCTGGCTCAATCGGCCCCACCCTGCCCCGAGGCGGCAAACGTGCACCGAGACGCTTCTACTCTCTAAAGTCTGGGCTGGACTTCGCGAGAAGGGACTGTGTCCACTGGGACCCGGGTCCCACAGAGCTCGAACCCCCCTCCCCGTGAAGGCATCCGCGGCCTGTGGTCCCTGGTGTCCGCAAAAGGCTTTCACCTGCGGATAACCTGGGCCCAGGTGAGCGGGACCAGGCCCCACGGCAGGAGCCTGGGGAGGCCACTGGAGCCCCGGGGGCCAGGGCTGGGCATTTTCCCGGGTGCTCTCTCGGGTCCCAGGAGCCCTCTCTCGCCCGGGGAGTGCCCACGCCGTCCCCTGACCCCCGCAGGACGCCTGCATCCCGCCATAAGCGGCCCACCTCGTCCATGGAGCTGGGACACATGGGGCCGGGGTGCGAGGAACTGGCCTACGTGGCTGCAAACCCGCAGACCCCTCCGTCCCGTCCCCACCACTGCGAAGATCCCCCTGTTCTTCCATCCGTAAAGGGGTCCCCGGGAGGCCCCCAGGAGATGGCTTTTGTCCGAGACGCGGCTGGGAGGTTTCGGGCCAAGAGGCGGGGCCGCGCAGGCGCAAGCAGGCCCCACCCCAAGAGCATCCCTCCGGGCAACGTGCCCCCCCCTTGAGATATCAGGCCAGGTCCACAGGGTCCCTGGGCTGGTGTCAGAGTTAACGGAGGCCCTCCCTGCCACCCAGAGGACCGCGCGTTTTCCCGTGGACCACACTTGCCAGGCTGTCTCCCACCCCGCCAGAGGCAGAGTGCCAGGGAAGAGCTAGGGACCTGGGGCCGGGAAGAGGGGCCGGCCACGGTTCCGCGCCAGGTGGAGCGGTTCCGGGCGGGCGGGCGGGACCCTCGACCAAGGACCGGTTCTTCCTTGGGGAGTCTGGCCTGTGCCCCGCCTGGGAGGCCAAGAGCCTTGCTTCGCCTGCAAAGCCCCCACCCTGCCACAAGGCGGCAGACTTGGACCCAGCCGCTTCAACCCTCCAGTCTCTGCGGAACCACCCAAAAATGGAGTGTGACCGCTGCGACCTCAGTCCCCCAGAGCTCGAACCCCCACCTCTGTGAGGGAATCGGCGACCTCCTGTCCTTGGCGTCCGCAAAAGGCATTCACCTGCGGTGAACCTGGGCCTCGGGCGAGCACGGCCAGGCCCCATGGTAGGAGCCCGGGGAGGCAATGGCAGCCTCTGCGGCCAGGCCTCGGACTCTCCCCGGGGCTCTCTCGGGGCACGGGCACCCTCTCGCGCCTAGAGAGTGCCCACGCCGTGCCTTCAGCCCCGCGAGACACCTGCTTCCCGTGATAAGAGGCCCCCTGCCTCCGTGGAGCTTGGAACTCTGGGGCGGGCTGCGGGTCCCTGGGCTAAGTGGCTGGAAGCCAGCAGACCCCTCCGTCCCGACCGCCCAACTGGGAAGGACAGGGGGGAGGCCCCCAGGAGATGGCTTTGGTCAGAGCCGCTGCTGGCCGGTTTCGGGCCGAGACGCGGGACCCGGCAGGCTCAGGACAGGCAGCCCCAGCACAAGCCTCCCTCGGGGCAACGGGCCCCACCCTGGACATATCAGGCCTGCTTCACAGGGTCCCTGGGGTCGTGTCGGTGGAACTGGAAGCTCTCCCCGCCACCCAGAGGTCCGTTCCTTTTCCCGTGGACCACACTTGCCAGCCCGTCTCCCACCCCGCCAGAGGCAGAGTGCCAGGGAAGAGCTAGGGACCCGGGGCCTCGATGAGGGGCGGACCAGGGTTCTGCGCCTGGTGGGCAAGGGCCCGGGCGGGCGGGACCCAAGCCAAGGGACCGGGTCTCCCTGGGGGAGTCTGGCCTGTGCCCCGCCTGGGAGGCTAAGAGCCTTGCTTCGCCTGCAAAGCCCCCACCCTGCCACAAGGCGGCAGACTTGGACCCAGCCGCTTCAACCCTCCAGTCTCTGCGGAACCACCCAAAAATGGAGTGTGACCGCTGCGACCTCAGTCCCACAGAGCTCGAACCCCCACCTCTGTGAGGGAACCGGCGACCTCCTGTCCTTGGCGTCCGCAAAAGGCATTCACCTGCGGTGAACCTGGGCCTCGGGCGAACACGGTCAGGCCACATGGTAGGAGCCCGGGGAGGCAATGGCAGCCTCTGCGGCCAGGCCTCGGACTCTCCCCGGGGCTCTCTCGGGTCCCAGGCGCCCTCTCTCGCCCGGGGAGTGCCCACGCCGTCCCCTGACCCCCGCAGGACGCCTGCATCCCGCCATAAGCGGCCCACCTCGTCCATGGAGCTGGGACACATGGGGCCGGGGTGCGAGCAACTGGCCTACGTGGCTGCAAACCCGCAGACCCCTCCGTCCCGTCCCCACCACTGCGAAGATCCCCCTGTTCTTCCATCCGTAAAGGGGTCCCCCTTTACGGATGGAAGAACAGGGGGGAGGCCCCTAGGAGATGGCTTTTGTCCGAGCCGAGGCTGGGTCGTTTCAGGCCAAGAGGCGGGGCCGCGCAGTCGCAAGCAGGCCCCACCCCAAGAGCATCCCTCCGGGCAACGTGCCCCCCACTTGAGATATCAGGCCAGGTCCACAGGGTCCCTGGGCTGGTGTCAGAGTTAACGGAGGCCCTCCCTGCCACCCAGAGGACCGCGCGTTTTCCCGTGGACCACACTTGCCAGGCCGTCTCCCACCCCGCCAGAGGCAGAGTGCCAGGGACGAACTAGGGACCTGGGGCCGGGAAGCGGGGCCGGCCACGGTTCCGGGCCAGGTGGGGCGGGCCCGGGCGGGCGGGACCCACGCCCAGGGACCGGGTCTCCCTGGGGGTCTCGGGCCTGAGACCTGCCTGGGGGGCTAAGAGTCTCTCTTGGCTCAAACGGACCCACCCTGCCCCGAGGCGGAAAACTTGGAACGAGACGCTTCTACTCTCTAAAGTCTGGGCTGAACTTTGCGAGAAGGGACTGTGTGCGCTGCGACCTGGGTCCCACAGAGCTCGAAACCCCCCTGCCCGTGAAGGGATCCGCGGCCTGTGGTCCCTGGTGTCCGCAAAAGGCATTCACCTGCGGAGAAACTGGGCCCAGGTGAGCGGGACCAGGCCCCACGGCAGGAGCCTGGGGAGGCCACTGGAGCCCCGGGGGCCAGGGCTGGGCATTTTCCCGGGTTCTCTCTTGGGTCCCAGGCGCCCTCTCTCGCCCGGGGAGTGTCCACGCCGTCCCCTGACCCCCGCAGGACGCCTGCATCCCGCCATAAGCGGCCCACCTCGTCCATGGAGCTGGGACACATGGGGCCGGGGTGCGAGCAACTGGCCTACGTGGCTGCAAACCCGCAGACCCCTCCGTCCCGTCCCCACCACTGCGAAGATCCCCCTGTTCTTCCATCCGTAAAGGGGTCCCCCTTTACGGATGGAAGAACATGGGGGTGGCCCCCAGGAGATGGCTTTTGTCCGAGACGCGGCTGGGAGGTTTCGGGCCAAGAGGCGGGGCCGCGCAGGCGCAAGCAGGCCCCACCCCAAGAGCATCCCTCCGGGCAACGTGCCCCCCCCTTGAGATATCAGGCCAGGTCCACAGGGTCCCTGGGCTGGTGTCAGAGTTAACGGAGGCCCTCCCTGCCACCCAGAGGACCGCGCGTTTTCCCGTGGACCACACTTGCCAGGCTGTCTCCCACCCCGCCAGAGGCAGAGTGCCAGGGAAGAGCTAGGGACCTGGGGCCGGGAAGAGGGGCCGGCCACGGTTCCGCGCCAGGTGGAGCGGTTCCGGGCGGGCGGGCGGGACCCTCGCCCAAGGACCGGTTCTCCCTTGGGGAGTCTGGCCTGTGCCCCGCCTGGGAGGCCAAGAGCCTTGCTTCGCCTGCAAAGCCCCCACCCTGCCACAAGGCGGCAGACTTGGACCCAGCCACTTCAACCCTCCAGTCTCTGCGGAACCACCCAAAAATGCAGTGTGACCGCTGCGACCTCAGTCCCCCAGAGCTCGAACCCCCACCTCTGTGAGGGAATCGGCGACCTCCTGTCCTTGGCGTCCGCAAAAGGCATTCACCTGCGGTGAACCTGGGCCTCGGGCGAACACGGTCAGGCCCCATGGTAGGAGCCCGGGGAGGCAATGGCAGCCTCTGCGGCCAGGCCTCGGACTCTCCCCGGGGCTCTCTAGGGTCCCAGGCGCCCTCTCTCGCCCGGGGAGTGCCCACACCGTCCCCTGACCCCCGCAGGACGCCTGCATCCCGCCATAAGCGGCCCACCTCGTCCATGGAGCTGGGACACATGGGGCCGGGGTGCGAGCAACTGGCCTATGTGGCTGCAAACCCGCAGACCCCTCCGTCCCGTCCCCACCACTGCGAAGATCCCCCTGTTCTTCCATCCGTAAAGGGGGACCCCTTTACGGATGGAAGAACAGGGGGGAGGCCCCCAGGAGATGGCTTTTGTCCGAGCCGCGGCTGGGTGGTTTCGGGCCAAGAGGCGGGGCCGCGCAGGCGCAAGCAGGCCCCACCCCAAGAGCATCCCTCCGGGCAACGTGCCCCCCCCTTGAGATATCAGGCCAGGTCCACAGGGTCCCTGGGCTGGTGTCAGTGTTAACGGAGGCCCTCCCTGCCACCCAGAGGACCGCGCGTTTTCCCGTGGACCACACTTCCCAGCAGCTCTCCCACCCCCGCAGAGGCAGAGTGCCATGAAAGAACTAGGGACCTGGTGCCTGGAAGAGGGGCCGGCTACGGTTCCGCGCCAGGTGGAGCGGTTCCGGGCGGGCGGGCGGGACCCTCGACCAAGGACCGGTTCTCCCTTGGGGAGTCTGGCCTGTGCCCCGCCTGGGAGGCCAAGAGCCTTGCTTCGCCTGCAAAGCCCCCACCCTGCCACAAGGCGGCAGACTTGGACCCAGCCGCTTCAACCCTCCAGTCTCTGCGGAACCACCCAAAAATGGAGTGTGACCGCTGCGACCTCAGTCCCCCAGAGCTCGAACCCCCACCTCTGTGAGGGAATCGGCGACCTCCTGTCCTTGGCGTCCGCAAAAGGCATTCACCTGCGGTGAACCTGGGCCTCGGGCGAGCACGGCCAGGCCCCATGGTAGGAGCCCGGGGAGGCAATGGCAGCCTCTGCGGCCAGGCCTCGGACTCTCCCCGGGGCTCTCTCGGGGCACGGGCACCCTCTCTCGCCTAGAGAGTGCCCACGCCGTGCCTTGAGCCCCGCGAGACACCTGCTTCCCGTGATAAGAGGCCCCCTGCCTCCGTGGAGCTTGGAACTCTGGGGCCGGGCTGCGGGTCCCTGGGCTAAGTGGCTGGAAGCGCGCAGACCCCTCCGTCCCGACCGCCCAACTGCGAAGGACAGGGGGGAGGCCCCCAGGAGATGGCTTTGTTCAGAGCCGCGGCTGGCCGGTTTCGGGCCAAGACGCGGGACCCGGCAGGCTCAGGACAGGCAGCCCCAACACAAGCCTCCCTCGGGGCAACGGGCCCCACCCTGGACATATCAGGCCTGCTTCACAGGGTCCCTGGGGTCGTGTCCGTGGAACTGGAAGCTCTCCCCGCCACCCAGAGGTCCGTTCCTTTTCCCGTGGACCACACTTGCCAGCCCGTCTTACACCCCGCCAGAGGCAGAGTGCCAGGGAAGAGCTAGGGACCCGGGGCCTCGATGAGGGGCGGGCCAGGGTTCCACGCCTGGTGGGCAGGGGCCCGGGCGGGCCGGACCCACGCCCAGGGACCCCGTCTCCAGGGGGGACTCGGGCCTGAGACCTGCCTGGGGGGCTATGAGTCTTTCCTGGCTCAATCGGCCCCACCCTGCCCCCAGGCGGCAAACGTGCACCGAGACGCTTCTACTCTCTAAAGTCTGGGCTGGACTTCGCGAGAAGGGACTGTGTCCACTGGGACCCGGGTCCCACAGAGCTCGAACCCCCCTCCCCGTGAAGGCATCCGCGGCCTGTGGTCCCTGGTGTCCGCAAAAGGCATTCACCTGCGGAGAACCTGGGCCCAGGTGAGCGGGACCAGGCCCCACGGCAGGAGCCTGGGGAGGCCACTGGAGCCCCGGGGGCCAGGGCTGGGCATTTTCCCGGGTGCTCTCTCGGGTCCCAGGAGCCCTCTCTCGCCCGGGGAGTGCCCACGCCGTCCCCTGACCCCCGCAGGACGCCTGCATCCCGCCATAAGCGGCCCACCTCGTCCATGGAGCTGGGACACATGGGGCCGGGGTGCGAGGAACTGGCCTACGTGGCTGCAAACCCGCAGACCCCTCCGTCCCGTCCCCACCACTGCGAAGATCCCCCTGTTCTTCCATCCGTAAAGGGGTCCCCGGGAGGCCCCCAGGAGATGGCTTTTGTCCGAGACGCGGCTGGGAGGTTTCGGGCCAAGAGGCGGGGCCGCGCAGGCGCAAGCAGGCCCCACCCCAAGAGCATCCCTCCGGGCAACGTGCCCCCCCCTTGAGATATCAGGCCAGGTCCACAGGGTCCCTGGGCTGGTGTCAGAGTTAACGGAGGCCCTCCCTGCCACCCAGAGGACCGCGCGTTTTCCCGTGGACCACACTTGCCAGGCTGTCTCCCACCCCGCCAGAGGCAGAGTGCCAGGGAAGAGCTAGGGACCTGGGGCCGGGAAGAGGGGCCGGCCACGGTTCCGCGCCAGGTGGAGCGGTTCCGGGCGGGCGGGCGGGACCCTCGACCAAGGACCGGTTCTTCCTTGGGGAGTCTGGCCTGTGCCCCGCCTGGGAGGCCAAGAGCCTTGCTTCGCCTGCAAAGCCCCCACCCTGCCACAAGGCGGCAGACTTGGACCCAGCCGCTTCAACCCTCCAGTCTCTGCGGAACCACCCAAAAATGGAGTGTGACCGCTGCGACCTCAGTCCCCCAGAGCTCGAACCCCCACCTCTGTGAGGGAATCGGCGACCTCCTGTCCTTGGCGTCCGCAAAAGGCATTCACCTGCGGTGAACCTGGGCCTCGGGCGAGCACGGCCAGGCCCCATGGTAGGAGCCCGGGGAGGCAATGGCAGCCTCTGCGGCCAGGCCTCGGACTCTCCCCGGGGCTCTCTCGGGGCACGGGCACCCTCTCTCGCCTAGAGAGTGCCCACGCCGTGCCTTGAGCCCCGCGAGACACCTGCTTCCCGTGATAAGAGGCCCCCTGCCTCCGTGGAGCTTGGAACTCTGGGGCGGGCTGCGGGTCCCTGGGCTAAGTGGCTGGAAGCGAGCAGACCCCTCCGTCCCGACCGCCCAACTGGGAAGGACAGGGGGGAGGCCCCCAGGAGATGGCTTTGGTCAGAGCCGCTGCTGGCCGGTTTCGGGCCGAGACGCGGGACCCGGCAGGCTCAGGACAGGCAGCCCCAGCACAAGCCTCCCTCGGGGCAACGGGCCCCACCCTGGACATATCAGGCCTGCTTCACAGGGTCCCTGGGGTCGTGTCGGTGAAACTGGAAGCTCTCCCCGCCACCCAGAGGTCCGTTCCTTTTCCCGTGGACCACACTTGCCAGCCCGTCTCCCACCCCGCCAGAGGCAGAGTGCCAGGGAAGAGCTAGGGACCCGGGGCCTCGATGAGGGGCGGACCAGGGTTCCGCGCCTGGTGGGCAAGGGCCCGGGCGGGCGGGACCCAAGCCAAGGGACCGGGTCTCCCTGGGGGTCTCGGGCCTGAGACCTGGCTGGGGGGCTAAGAGTCTCTCTTGGCTCAAACGGCCCCACCCTGCCCCGAGGCGGAAAACTTGGACCGAGACGCTTTTACTCTCTAAAGTCTGGGCTGAACTTTGCGAAAAGGGACTGTGTGCGCTGCGACCTGGGTCCCACAGAGCTCGAACCCCCCCTGCCCGTGAAGGGATCCGCTGCCTGTGGTCCCTGGTGTCCGCAAAAGGTATTCACCTGCGGAGAACCTGGGCCCAGGTGAGCGGGACCAGGCCCCACGGCAGGAGCCTGGGGAGGCCACTGGAGCCACGGGGGCCAGGGCTGGGCATTTTCCCGGGTGCTCTCTCGGGTCCCAGGCGCCCTCTCTCGCCCGGGGAGTGCCCACGCCGTCCCCTGACCCCCGCAGGACGCCTGCATCCCGCCATAAGCGGCCCACCTCGTCCATGGAGCTGGGACACATGGGGCCGGGGTGCGAGCAACTGGCCTACGTGGCTGCAAACCCGCAGACCCCTCCGTCCCGTCCCCACCACTGCGAAGATCCCCCTGTTCTTCCATCCGTAAAGGGGTCCCCCTTTACGGATGGAAGAACAGGGGGGAGGCCCCCAGGAGATGGCTTTTGTCGGAGACGCGGCTGGGAGGTTTGGGGCCAAGAGGCGGGGCCGCGGAGGCGCAAGCAGGCCCCACCCCAAGAGCATCCCTCCGGGCAACGTGCCCCCCCCTTGAGATATCAGGCCAGGTCCACAGGGTCCCTGGGCTGGTGTCAGAGTTAACGGAGGCCCTCCCTGCCACCCAGAGGACCGCGCGTTTTCCCGTGGACCACACTTCCCAGCAGCTCTCCCACCCCCGCAGAGGCAGAGTGCCAGGAAAGAACTAGGGACCTGGTGCCTGGAAGAGGGGCCGGCCACGGTTCCGCGCCAGGTGGAGCGGTTCCGAGCGGGCGGGCGGGACACTCGACCAAGGACCGGTTCTCCCTTGGGGAGTCTGGCCTGTGCCCTGCCTGGGAGGCTAAGAGCCTTGCTTCGCCTGCAAAGCCCCCACCCTGCCACAAGGCGGCAGACTTGGACCCAGCCGCTTCAACCCTCCAGTCTCTGCGGAACCACCCAAAAATGGAGTGTGACCGCTGCGGCCTCAGTCCCCCAGAGCTCGAACCCCCACCTCTGTGAGGGAATCGGCGACCTCGTGTCCTTGGCGTCCGCAAAAGGCATTCACCTGCGGTGAACCTGGGCCTCGGGCGAGCACGGCCAGGCCCCATGGTAGGAGCCCGGGGAGGCAATGGCAGCCTCTGCGGCCAGGCCTCGGACTCTCCCCGGGGCTCTCTCGGGTCCCAGGCGCCCTCTCTCGCCCGGGGAGTGCCCACGCCGTCCCCTGACCCCCGCAGGACGCCTGCATCCCGCCATAAGCGGCCCACCTCGTCCATGGAGCTGGGACACATGGGGCCGGGGTGCGAGCAACTGGCCTACGTGGCTGCAAACCCGCAGACCCCTCCGTCCCGTCCCCACCACTGCGAAGATCCCCCTGTTCTTCCATCCGTAAAGGGGTCCCCCTTTACGGATGGATGAACAGGGGGGAGGCCCCCAGGAGATGGCTTTTGTCCGAGCCGGGGCTGGGTGGTTTCGGGCCAAGAGGCGGGGCCGCGCAGGCGCAAGCAAGCCCCACCCCAGAGCATCCCTCCGGGCAACGTGCCCCCCCCTTGAGATATCAGGCCAGGTCCACAGGGTCCCTGGGCTGGTGTCAGAGTTAACGGAGGCCCTCCCTGCCACCCAGAGGACCCCGCGATTTCCCGTGGACCACACTTGCCAGCCCGTCTCCCACCCCGCCAGAGGCAGAGTGCCAGGGAAGAGCTAGGGACCTGGGGCAGGGAACAGGGGCCGGCCACGGTTCCGGGCCAGGTGGGGCGGGCCCGGGCGGGCGGGACTCACGCCCAGGGACCGGGTCTCCCTGGGGGTCTCGGGCCTGAGACCTGCCTGGGGGGCTAAGAGTCTCTCTTGGCTCATACGGCCCCACCCTGCCCCGAGGCGGAAAACTTGGAACGAGACGCTTCTACTCTCTAAAGTCTGGGCTGAACTTTGCGAGAAGGGACTGTGTGCGCTGCGACCTGGGTCCCACAGAGCTCGAACCCCCCCTGCCCGTGAAGGGATCCGCGGCCTGTGGTCCCTGGTGTCCGCAAAAGGCATTCACCTGCGGAGAACCTGGGCCCAGGTGAGCGGGACCAGGTCCCACGGCAGGAGCCTGGGGAGGCCACTGGTGCCCCGGGGGCCAGGACTGGGCATTTTCCCGGGTGCTCTCTCGTGTCCCAGGCGCCCTATTTCGCCCTGGGTGTGCCCACGCCGTCCCCTGACCCCCGCAGGACGCCTGCATCCCGCCATAAGCGGCCCACCTCGTCCATGGAGCTGGGACACATGGGGCCGGGGTGCGAGCAACTGGCCTACGTGGCTGCAAACCCGCAGACCCCTCCGTCCCGTCCCCACCACTGCGAAGATACCCCTGTTCTTCCATCCGTAAAGGGGTCCCCCTTTACGGATGGAAGAACAGGGGGGAGGCCCCCAGGAGATGGCTTTTGTCCGAGACGCGGCTGGGAGGTTTGGGGCCAAGAGGCGGGGCCGCGCAGGCGCAAGCAGGCCCCACCGCAAGAGCATCCCTCCGGGCAACGTGCCCCCCCCTTGAGATATCAGGCCAGGTCCACAGGGTCCCTGGGCTGGTGTCAGAGTTAACGGAGGCCCTCCCTGCGACCCAGAGGACCGCGCGTTTTCCCGTGGACCACACTTCCCAGCAGCTCTCCCACCCCCGCAGAGGCAGAGTGCCAGGAAAGAACTAGGGACCTGGTGCCTGGAAGAGGGGCCAGCCACGGTTCCGCGCCAGGTGGAGCGGTTCCGGGCGGGCGGGCGGGACCCTCGACCAAGGACCGGTTCTCCCTTGGGGAGTCTGGCCTGTGCCCCGCCTGGGAGGCCAAGAGCCTTGCTTCGCCTGCAAAGCCCCCACCCTGCCACAAGGCGGCAGACTTGGACCCAGCCACTTCAACCCTCCAGTCTCTGCGGAACCACCCAAAAATGCAGTGTGACCGCTGCGACCTCAGTCCCCCAGAGCTCGAACCCCCACCTCTGTGAGGGAATCGGCGACCTCCTGTCCTTGGCGTCCGCAAAAGGCATTCACCTGCGGTGAACCTGGGCCTCGGGCGAACACGGTCAGGCCCCATGGTAGGAGCCCGGGGAGGCAATGGCAGCCTCTGCGGCCAGGCCTCGGACTCTCCCCGGGGCTCTCTCGGGTCCCAGGCGCCCTCTCTCGCCCGGGGAGTGCCCACACCGTCCCCTGACCCCCGCAGGACGCCTGCATCCCGCCATAAGCGGCCCACCTCGTCCATGGAGCTGGGACACATGGGGCCGGGGTGCGAGCAACTGGCCTACGTGGCTGCAAACCCGCAGACCCCTCCATCCCGTCCCCACCACTGCGAAGATCCCCTTGTTCTTCCATCCGTAAAGGGGGACCCCTTTACGGATGGAAGAACAGGGGGGAGGCCCCCAGGAGATGGCTTTTGTCCGAGCCGCGGCTGGGTGATTTCGGGCCAAGAGGCGGGGCCGCGCAGGCGCAAGCAGGCCCCACCCCAAGAGCATCCCTCCAGGCAACGTGCCCCCCCCTTGAGATATCAGGCCAGGTCCACAGGGTCCCTGGGCAGGTGTCAGTGTTAACGGAGGCCCTCCCTGCCACCCAGAGGACCGCGCGTTTTCCCGTGGACCACACTTCCCAGCAGCTCTCCCACCCCCGCAGAGGCAGAGTGCCATGAAAGAACTAGGGACCTGGTGCCTGGAAGAGGGGCCGGCTACGGTTCCGCGCCAGGTGGAGCGGTTCCGGGCGGGCGGGCGGGACCCTCGACCAAGGACCGGTTCTCCCTTGGGGAGTCTGGCCTGTGCCCCGCCTGGGAGGCCAAGAGCCTTGCTTCGCCTGCAAAGCCCCCACCCTGCCACAAGGCGGCAGACTTGGACCCAGCCGCTTCAACCCTCCAGTCTCTGCGGAACCACCCAAAAATGGAGTGTGACCGCTGCGACCTCAGTCCCCCAGAGCTCGAACCCCCACCTCTGTGAGGGAATCGGCGACCTCCTGTCCTTGGCGTCCGCAAAAGGCATTCACCTGCGGTGAACCTGGGCCTCGGGCGAGCACGGCCAGGCCCCATGGTAGGAGCCCGGGGAGGCAATGGCAGCCTCTGCGGCCAGGCCTCGGACTCTCCCCGGGGCTCTCTCGGGGCACGGGCACCCTCTCTCGCCTAGAGAGTGCCCACGCCGTGCCTTGAGCCCCGCGAGACACCTGCTTCCCGTGATAAGAGGCCCCCTGCCTCCGTGGAGCTTGGAACTCTGGGGCCGGGCTGCGGGTCCCTGGGCTAAG
This sequence comes from Desmodus rotundus, assembly GCF_022682495.2. NCBI lineage: Eukaryota > Metazoa > Chordata > Mammalia > Chiroptera > Phyllostomidae > Desmodus > Desmodus rotundus. The sequence continues at coordinate 59,494 of NW_026527344.1, forward strand.
TGGCTGGAAGCGCGCAGACCCCTCCGTCCCGACCGCCCAACTGCGAAGGACAGGGGGGAGGCCCCCAGGAGATGGCTTTGTTCAGAGCCGCGGCTGGCCGGTTTCGGGCCAAGACGCGGGACCCGGCAGGCTCAGGACAGGCAGCCCCAGCACAAGCCTCCCTCGGGGCAACGGGCCCCACCCTGGACATATCAGGCCTGCTTCACAGGGTCCCTGGGATCGTGTCCGTGGAACTGGAAGCTCTCCCCGCCACCCAGAGGTCCGTTCCTTTTCCCGTGGACCACACTTGCCAGCCCGTCTTACACCCCGCCAGAGGCAGAGTGCCAGGGAAGAGCTAGGGACCCGGGGCCTCGATGAGGGGCGGGCCAGGGTTCCACGCCTGGTGGGCAGGGGCCCGGGCGGGCCGGACCCACGCCCAGGGACCCCGTCTCCAGGGGGGACTCGGGCCTGAGACCTGCCTGGGGGGCTATGAGTCTTTCCTGGCTCAATCGGCCCCACCCTGTCCCGAGGCGGCAAACGTGCACCGAGACGCTTCTACTCTCTAAAGTCTGGGCTGGACTTCGCGAGAAGGGACTGTGTCCACTGGGACCTGGGTCCCACAGAGCTCGAACCCCCCTCCCCGTGAAGGCATCCGCGGCCTGTGGTCCCTGGTGTCCGCAAAAGGCATTCACCTGCGGAGAACCTGGGCCCAGGTGAGCGGGACCAGGCCCCACGGCAGGAGCCTGGGGAGGCCACTGGAGCCCCGGGGGCCAGGGCTGGGCATTTTCCCGGGTGCTCTCTCGGGTCCCAGGCGCCCTCTCTCGCCCGGGGAGTGCCCACGCCGTCCCCTGACCCCCGCAGGACGCCTGCATCCCGCCATAAGCGGCCCACCTCGTCCATGGAGCTGGGACACATGGGGCCGGGGTGCGAGGAACTGGCCTACGTGGCTGCAAACACGCAGACCCCTCCGTCCCGTCCCCACCACTGCGAAGATCCCCCTGTTCTTCCATCCGTAAAGGGGTCCCCGGGAGGCCCCCAGGAGATGGCTTTTGTCCGAGACGCGGCTGGGAGGTTTCGGGCCAAGAGGCGGGGCCGCGCAGGCGCAAGCAGGCCCCACCCCAAGAGCATCCCTCCGGGCAACGTGCCCCCCCCTTGAGATATCAGGCCAGGTCCACAGGGTCCCTGGGCTGGTGTCAGAGTTAACGGAGGCCCTCCCTGCCACCCAGAGGACCGCGCGTTTTCCCGTGGACCACACTTGCCAGGCTGTCTCCCACCCCGCCAGAGGCAGAGTGCCAGGGAAGAGCTAGGGACCTGGGGCCGGGAAGAGGGGACGGCCACGGTTCCGCGCCAGGTGGAGCGGTTCCGGGCGGGCGGGCGGGACCCTCGACGAAGGACCGGTTCTCCCTTGGGGAGTCTGGCCTGTGCCCCGCCTGGGAGGCTAAGAGCCTTGCTTCGCCTGCAAAGCCCCCACCCTGCCACAAGGCGGCAGACTTGGACCCAGCCGCTTCAACCCTCCAGTCTCTGCGGAACCACCCAAAAATGGAGTGTGACCGCTGCGACCTCAGTCCCACAGAGCTCGAACCCCCACCTCTGTGAGGGAACCGGCGACCTCCTGTCCTTGGCGTCCGCAAAAGGCATTCACCTGCGGTGAACCTGGGCCTCGGGCGAACACGGTCAGGCCCCATGGTAGGAGCCCGGGGAGGCAATGGCAGCCTCTGCGGCCAGGCCTCGGACTCTCCCCGGGGCTCTCTCGGGTCCCAGGCGCCCTCTCTCGCCCGGGGAGTGCCCACGCCGTCCCCTGACCCCCGCAGGACGCCTGCATCCCGCCATAAGCGGCCCACCTCGTCCATGGAGCTGGGACACATGGGGCCGGGGTGCGAGCAACTGGCCTACGTGGCTGCAAACCCGCAGACCCCTCCGTCCCGTCCCCACCACTGCGAAGATCCCCCTGTTCTTCCATCCGTAAAGGGGTCCCCCTTTACGGATGGAAGAACAGGGTGGAGGCCCCCAGGAGATGGCTTTTGTCCGAGCCGAGGCTGGGTCGTTTCAGGCCAAGAGGCGGGGCCGCGCAGTCGCAAGCAGGCCCCACCCCAAGAGCATCCCTCCGGGCAACGTGCCCCCCTCTTGAGATATCAGGCCAGGTCCACAGGGTCCCTGGGCTGGTGTCAGAGTTAACGGAGGCCCTCCCTGCCACCCAGAGGACCGCGCGTTTTCCCGTGTACCACACTTGCCAGGCCGTCTCCCACCCCGCCAGAGGCAGAGTGCCAGGGACGAACTAGGGACCTGGGGCCGGGAAGCGGGGCCGGCCACGGTTCCGGGCCAGGTGGGGCGGGCCCGGGCGGGCGGGACCCACGCCCAGGGACCGGGTCTCCCTGGGGGTCTCGGGCCTGAGACCTGCCTGGGGGGCTAAGAGTCTCTCTTGGCTCAAACGGACCCACCCTGCCCCGAGGCGGAAAACTTGGAACGAGACGCTTCTACTCTCTAAAGTCTGGGCTGAACTTTGCGAGAAGGGACTGTGTGCGCTGCGACCTGGGTCCCACAGAGCTCGAAACCCCCCTGCCCGTGAAGGGATCCGCGGCCTGTGGTCCCTGGTGTCCGCAAAAGGCATTCACCTGCGGAGAAACTGGGCCCAGGTGAGCGGGACCAGGCCCCACGGCAGGAGCCTGGGGAGGCCACTGGAGCCCCGGGGGCCAGGGCTGGGCATTTTCCCGGGTTCTCTCTTGGGTCCCAGGCGCCCTCTCTCGCCCGGGGAGTGCCCACGCCGTCCCCTGACCCCCGCAGGACGCCTGCATCCCGCCATAAGCGGCCCACCTCGTCCATGGAGCTGGGACACATGGGGCCGGGGTGCGAGCAACTGGCCTACGTGGCTGCAAACCCGCAGACCCCTCCGTCCCGTCCCCACCACTGCGAAGATCCCCCTGTTCTTCCATCCGTAAAGGGGTCCCCCTTTACGGATGGAAGAACAGGGGGGAGGCCCCCAGGAGATGGCTTTTGTCCGAGACGCGGCTGGGAGGTTTGGGGCCAAGAGGCGGGGCCGCGCAGGCGCAAGCAGGCCCCACCCCAAGAGCATCCCTCCGGGCAACGTGCCCCCCCCTTGAGATATCAGGCCAGGTCCACAGGGTCCCTGGGCTGGTGTCAGAGTTAACGGAGGCCCTCCCTGCCACCCAGAGGACCGCGCGTTTTCCCGTGGACCACACTTGCCAGGCTGTCTCCCACCCCGCCAGAGGCAGAGTGCCAGGGAAGAGCTAGGGACCTGGGGCCGGGAGGAGGGGACGGCCACGGTTCCGCGCCAGGTGGAGCGGTTCCGGGCGGGCGGGCGGGACCCTCGACCAAGGACCGGTTCTCCCTTGGGGAGTCTGGCCTGTGCCCCGCCTGGGAGGCTAAGAGCCTTGCTTCGCCTGCAAAGCCCCCACCCTGCCACAAGGCGGCAGACTTGGACCCAGCAGCTTCAACCCTCCAGTCTCTGCGGAACCACCCAAAAATGGAGTGTGACCGCTGCGACCTCAGTCCCACAGAGCTCGAACCCCCACCTCTGTGAGGGAACCGGCGACCTCCTGTCCTTGGCGTCCGCAAAAGGCATTCACCTGCGGTGAACCTGGGCCTCGGGCGAACACGGTCAGGCCCCATGGTAGGAGCCCGGGGAGGCAATGGCAGCCTCTGCGGCCAGGCCTCGGACTCTCCCCGGGGCTCTCTCGGGTCCCAGGCGCCCTCTCTCGCCCGGGGAGTGCCCACGCCGTCCCCTGACCCCCGCAGGACGCCTGCATCCCGCCATAAGCGGCCCACCTCGTCCATGGAGCTGGGACACATGGGGCCGGGGTGCGAGCAACTGGCCTACGTGGCTGCAAACCCGCAGACCCCTCCGTCCCGTCCCCACCACTGCGAAGATCCCCCTGTTCTTCCATCCGTAAAGGGGTCCCCCTTTACGGATGGAAGAACAGGGGGGAGGCCCCCAGGAGATGGCTTTTGTCCGAGCCGCGGCTGGGTCGTTTCAGGCCAAGAGGCGGGGCCGCGCAGTCGCAAGCAGGCCCCACCCCAAGAGCATCCCTCCGGGCAACGTGCCCCCCACTTGAGATATCAGGCCAGGTCCACAGGGTCCCTGGGCTGGTGTCAGAGTTAACGGAGGCCTTCCCTGCCACCCAGAGGACCGCGCGTTTTCCCGTGGACCACACTTGCCAGGCCGTCTCCCACCCCGCCAGAGGCAGAGTGCCAGGGACGAACTAGGGACCTGGGGCGGGGAAGCGGGGCCGGCCACGGTTCCGGGCCTGGTGGGGCGGGCCCGGGCGGGCGGGACCCACGCCCAGGGACCGGGTCTCCCTGGGGGTCTCGGGCCTGAGACCTGCCTGGGGGGCTAAGAGTCTCTCTTGGCTCAAACGGACCCACCCTGCCCCGAGGCGGAAAACTTGGAACGAGACGCTTCTACTCTCTAAAGTCTGGGCTGAACTTTGCGAGAAGGGACTGTGTGCGCTGCGACCTGGGTCCCACAGAGCTCGAAACCCCCCTGCCCGTGAAGGGATCCGCGGCCTGTGGTCCCTGGTGTCCGCAAAAGGCATTCACCTGCGGAGAAACTGGGCCCAGGTGAGCGGGACCAGGCCCCACGGCAGGAGCCTGGGGAGGCCACTGGAGCCCCGGGGGCCAGGGCTGGGCATTTTCCCGGGTTCTCTCTTGGGTCCCAGGCGCCCTCTCTCGCCCGGGGAGTGTCCACGCCGTCCCCTGACCCCCGCAGGACGCCTGCATCCCGCCATAAGCGGCCCACCTCGTCCATGGAGCTGGGACACATGGGGCCGGGGTGCGAGCAACTGGCCTACGTGGCTGCAAACCCGCAGACCCCTCCGTCCCGTCCCCACCACTGCGAAGATCCCCCTGTTCTTCCATCCGTAAAGGGGTCCCCCTTTACGGATGGAAGAACATGGGGGTGGCCCCCAGGAGATGGCTTTTGTCCGAGACGCGGCTGGGAGGTTTCGGGCCAAGAGGCGGGGCCGCGCAGGCGCAAGCAGGCCCCACCCCAAGAGCATCCCTCCGGGCAACGTGCCCCCCCCTTGAGATATCAGGCCAGGTCCACAGGGTCCCTGGGCTGGTGTCAGAGTTAACGGAGGCCCTCCCTGCCACCCAGAGGACCGCGCGTTTTCCCGTGGACCACACTTGCCAGGCTGTCTCCCACCCCGCCAGAGGCAGAGTGCCAGGGAAGAGCTAGGGACCTGGGGCCGGGAAGAGGGGCCGGCCACGGTTCCGCGCCAGGTGGAGCGGTTCCGGGCGGGCGGGCGGGACCCTCGCCCAAGGACCGGTTCTCCCTTGGGGAGTCTGGCCTGTGCCCCGCCTGGGAGGCCAAGAGCCTTGCTTCGCCTGCAAAGCCCCCACCCTGCCACAAGGCGGCAGACTTGGACCCAGCCACTTCAACCCTCCAGTCTCTGCGGAACCACCCAAAAATGCAGTGTGACCGCTGCGACCTCAGTCCCCCAGAGCTCGAACCCCCACCTCTGTGAGGGAATCGGCGACCTCCTGTCCTTGGCGTCCGCAAAAGGCATTCACCTGCGGTGAACCTGGGCCTCGGGCGAACACGGTCAGGCCCCATGGTAGGAGCCCGGGGAGGCAATGGCAGCCTCTGCGGCCAGGCCTCGGACTCTCCCCGGGGCTCTCTAGGGTCCCAGGCGCCCTCTCTCGCCCGGGGAGTGCCCACACCGTCCCCTGACCCCCGCAGGACGCCTGCATCCCGCCATAAGCGGCCCACCTCGTCCATGGAGCTGGGACACATGGGGCCGGGGTGCGAGCAACTGGCCTATGTGGCTGCAAACCCGCAGACCCCTCCGTCCCGTCCCCACCACTGCGAAGATCCCCCTGTTCTTCCATCCGTAAAGGGGGACCCCTTTACGGATGGAAGAACAGGGGGGAGGCCCCCAGGAGATGGCTTTTGTCCGAGCCGCGGCTGGGTGGTTTCGGGCCAAGAGGCGGGGCCGCGCAGGCGCAAGCAGGCCCCACCCCAAGAGCATCCCTCCGGGCAACGTGCCCCCCCCTTGAGATATCAGGCCAGGTCCACAGGGTCCCTGGGCTGGTGTCAGTGTTAACGGAGGCCCTCCCTGCCACCCAGAGGACCGCGCGTTTTCCCGTGGACCACACTTCCCAGCAGCTCTCCCACCCCCGCAGAGGCAGAGTGCCATGAAAGAACTAGGGACCTGGTGCCTGGAAGAGGGGCCGGCTACGGTTCCGCGCCAGGTGGAGCGGTTCCGGGCGGGCGGGCGGGACCCTCGACCAAGGACCGGTTCTCCCTTGGGGAGTCTGGCCTGTGCCCCGCCTGGGAGGCCAAGAGCCTTGCTTCGCCTGCAAAGCCCCCACCCTGCCACAAGGCGGC
>NW_026527345.1:0-65747 GCF_022682495.2 Desmodus rotundus
CGGGCAGAGCTTCCAGTTCCACGGACAGGACCCCAGGGACTCTGTGAAGCGGGCCTGATATGTCCGGGGTGGGGCCCGTTGCCCCGAGGGAGGCTTCTGGTGGGGCTGCCTGCCCTCTGCCTGCCGGGTCCCGCGTCTTGGCCCGAAACCGGCCAGCGGCGGCTCTGACAAATGCCATCTCCTGGGGGCCTCCCCCCTGTTCCTCCATCCGTAAGGGGCGACCCCCTTACGGATGGAGGAACAGGGGGATCTTCGCAGTGGGGCGGTCGGGACGGAGGTGTCTGCGCGGTCTCCAGCCACTTAGCCCAGTGACCCGCAGCCCGGCCCCAGAGTTCCAAGCTCCATGGAGGCAGGGGGCCTCTTATCACGGGAAGCAGGTGTCTCGCGGGGCTCCAGGGACGGCGTGGGCACTCTCTAGGCGAGAGAGGGTGCCCGTGCCCCGAGAGAGCCCCGGCGAGAGCCCGAGGCCTGGCCGCAGAGGCTGCCGTTGCCTCCCCCGGGCTCCTACCATGGGGCCTGGCCCTGCTCTCCCGAGGCCCTGGTTCGCCGCAGGTGAATGCCTTTTGCGGACGCCAAGGACAGGAGGCCGCCGATTCCCTCACAGAGGTGGGGGTTCGAGCTCTGGGGGACTGAGGTCGCAGCGGGTCTCACTCCATTTTTGGGTGCTTCTGCACAGACTGGAGGGTTGAAGCGGCTGGGCCCAAGTCTGCCGCCTTGTGGCAGGGTGGGGGCGTTGCAGGCGAAGCAAGGCTCTTAGCCTCCCAGGCGGGGCACAGGCCAGACTCCCCACAGGAGAACAGGTCCGTGGACGAGGGTCCCGCCGCCCGCCCGCCCGCCGGGACCCGCTCCACCTGGCGCGGAACCGTGGCCGGCCCCTCTTCCCGGCCCCAGGTCCCTAGTTCTTCCCTGGCACTCTGCCTCTGCGGGGGTGGGAGAGCTGCTGGGAAGTGTGGTCCACGGGAAAACGCACGGTCTCTGGATGGCAGGGAGGGCTTCCGTTAACTCTGACACCAGCCCAGGGACCCTGTGAACCTGGCCTGATATCTCAAGGGGGGGCGGGGGGGGGGCACGTTGCCCGGAGGGATGCTTGCGGTGGGGGGGCCTGCTTGCGCCTGCGCGGCCCCGCCTCTTGGCCCGTAAACCACCCGGCCGCGGCTCGGACAAAAGCCATCTCCTGGGCGCCTCCCCCCTGTTCTTCCATCCGTAAAGGGGGACCCCTTTACGGATGGAAGAACAGGGGGATCTTCGCAGTGGCGGGGACGGGACGGAGGGGTCTGCGGGTTTGCCGCCACGTAGGCCAGTTGCTCGCACCCCGGCCCCCTGTGTCCGTGCTCCATGGAGGAGGTGGGACGCTTATGGCGGGATGCAGGCGTCCTGCGGGGCTCAAGGGACGGCGTGGGCGCATCCCCGGGCGAGAGAGGGCACCCGGGACCCGAGAGAGCACCCGGGAAAATGCCCCGCCCTGGCCCCCGTGGCTCCAGTGGCCTCCCTAGGCTCCTGCCGTGGGGCCTGGTCCCGCCCACCTGGGCCCAGGTTCTCCGCAGGTGAATGCCTTTTGCGGACAGCAAGGACCACAGGCCGCGGATGCCTTCACGGGGAGGGGGGTTCGAGCTCTGTGGGACCCGGGTCCCAGCGGACACAGTCCCTTCTCGCGAAGTCCAGCCCAGACTTTAGAGAGTAGAAGCGTCTCGGTGCAGGTTTGCCGCCTCGGGGCAGGGTGGGGCCGTTTGAGCCAAGAAAGACTCTCAGCCCCCCAGGCAGGTCTCAGGCCCGAGTCCCCCCGGGAGACGGGGGTCCCTGGGCGTGGGTCCGGCCCGCCCGGGCCCCTGCCCACCAGGCGCGGAACCCTGGCCCGCCCCTCATCGAGGCCCCGGGGCCCTAGTTCTTCCCTGGCACTCTGCCTCTGCCGGGGTGGGAGACGCGCTGGCAAGTGTGGTCCACGGGAAAAGGAACGGACCTCTGGGTGGCGGGCAGAGCTTCCAGTTCCACGGACAGGACCCCAGGGACTCTGTGAAGCGGGCCTGATATGTCCGGGGTGGGGCCCGTTGCCCCGAGGGAGGCTTCTGGTGGGGCTGCCTGCCCTCTGCCTGCCGGGTCCCGCGTCTTGGCCCGAAACCGGCCAGCGGCGGCTCTGACAAATGCCATCTCCTGGGGGCCTCCCCCCTGTTCCTCCATCCGTAAGGGGCGACCCCCTTACGGATGGAGGAACAGGGGGATCTTCGCAGTGGGGCGGTCGGGACGGAGGGGTCTGCGCGTCTCCAGCCACTTAGCCCAGTGACCCGCAGCCCGGCCCCAGAGTTCCAAGCTCCATGGAGGCAGGGGGCCTCTTATCACGGGGAAGCAGGTGTCTCGCGGGGCTCCAGGGACGGCGTGGGCACTCTCTAGGCGAGAGAGGGTTGCCCGTGCCCCGAGAGAGCCCCGGCGAGAGCCCGAGGCCTGGCCGCAGAGGCTGCCGTTGCCTCCCCGGGCTCCTACCATGGGGCCTGGCCCTGCTCTCCGAGGCCCTGGTTCGCCGCAGGTGAATGCCTTTTGCGGAGGCCAAGGACAGGAGGCCGCCGATTCCCTCACAGAGGGTGGGGGTTCGAGCTCTGGGGGACTGAGGTCGCAGCGGTCTCACTCCATTTTTGGGTGCTTCTGCACAGACTGGAGGGTTGAAGCGGCTGGGCCCAAGTCTGCCGCCTTGTGGCAGGGTGGGGGCGTTGCAGGCGAAGCAAGGCTCTTAGCCTCCCAGGCGGGGCACAGGCCAGACTCCCCACAGGAGAACAGGTCCGTGGACGAGGGTCCCGCCCGCACCGCCCGCCCGCCGGGACCCGCTCCACCTGGCGCGGAACCGTGGCCGGCCCCTCTTCCCGGCCCCAGGTCCCTAGTTCTTCCCTGGCACTCTGCCTCTGCGGGGGTGGGAGAGCTGCTGGGAAGTGTGGTCCACGGGAAAACGCACGGTCCTCTGGATGGCAGGGAGGGCTTCCGTTAACTCTGACACCAGCCCAGGGACCCTGTGAACCTGGCCTGATATCTCAAGGGGGGGCGGGGGGGGGCACGTTGCCCGGAGGGATGCTTGCGGTGGGGGGGCCTGCTTGCGCCTGCGCGGCCCCGCCTCTTGGCCCGTAAACCACCCGGCCGCGGCTCGGACAAAAGCCATCTCCTGGGCGCCTCCCCCCTGTTCTTCCATCCGTAAAGGGGGACCCCTTTACGGATGGAAGAACAGGGGGATCTTCGCAGTGGCGGGGACGGGACGGAGGGGTCTGCGGGTTTGCCGCCACGTAGGCCAGTTGCTCGCACCCCGGCCCCCTGTGTCCGTGCTCCATGGAGGAGGTGGGCCGCTTATGGCGGGATGCAGGCGTCCTGCGGGGGCTCAAGGGACGGCGTGGGCGCTCCCCGGGCGGAGAGAGGGCACCCGGGACCCGAGAGAGCACCCGGGAAAATGCCCCGCCCTGGCCCCCGTGGCTCCAGTGGCCTCCCTAGGCTCCTGCCGTGGGGCCTGGTCCCGCCCACCTGGGCCCAGGTTCTCCGCAGTGTGAATGCCTTTTGCGGACAGCAAGGACCACAGGCCGCGGATGCCTTCACGGGGAGGGGGGTTCGAGCTCTGTGGGACCCGGGGTCCAGCGGACACAGTCCCTTCTCGCGAAGTCCAGCCCAGACTTTAGAGAGTAGAAGCGTCTCGGTGCAGGTTTGCCGCCTCGGGGCAGGGTGGGGCCGTTTGAGCCAAGAAAGACTCTCAGCCCCCCAGGCAGGTCTCAGGCCCGAGTCCCCCCGGGAGACGGGGTCCCTGGGCGTGGGTCCGGCCCGCCCGGGCCCCTGCCCACCAGGCGCGGAACCCTGGCCCGCCCCTCATCGAGGCCCCGGGGCCCTAGTTCTTCCCTGGCACTCTGCCTCTGCCGGGGTGGGAGACGCGCTGGCAAGTGTGGTCCACGGGAAAAGGAACGGACCTCTGGGTGGCGGGCAGAGCTTCCAGTTCCACGGACAGGACCCCAGGGACTCTGTGAAGCGGGCCTGATATGTCCGGGGTGGGGCCCGTTGCCCCGAGGGAGGCTTCTGGTGGGGCTGCCTGCCCTCTGCCTGCCGGGTCCCCGCGTCTTGGCCCGAAACCGGCCAGCGGCGGCTCTGACAAATGCCATCTCCCTGGGGGCCTCCCCCCCTGTTCCTCCATCCGTAAGGGGCGACCCCCTTACGGATGGAGGAACAGGGGGATCTTCGCAGTGGGGCGGTCGGGACGGAGGGGTCTGCGCGTCTCCAGCCACTTAGCCCAGTGACCCGCAGCCCGGCCCCAGAGTTCCAAGCTCCATGGAGGCAGGGGGCCTCTTATCACGGGAAGCAGGTGTCTCGCGGGGCTCCAGGGACGGCGTGGGCACTCTCTAGGCGAGAGAGGGTGCCCGTGCCCCGAGAGAGCCCCGGCGAGAGCCCGAGGCCTGGCCGCAGAGGCTGCCGTTGCCTCCCCCGGGCTCCTACCATGGGGCCTGGCCCTGCTCTCCCGAGGCCCTGGTTCGCCGCAGGTGAATGCCTTTTGCGGAGGCCAAGGACAGGAGGCCGCCGATTCCCTCACAGAGGTGGGGGTTCGAGCTCTGGGGGACTGAGGTCGCAGCGGTCTCACTCCATTTTTGGGTGCTTCTGCACAGACTGGAGGGTTGAAGCGGCTGGGCCCAAGTCTGCCGCCTTGTGGCAGGGTGGGGGCGTTGCAGGCGAAGCAAGGCTCTTAGCCTCCCAGGCGGGGCACAGGCCAGACTCCCCACAGGAGAACAGGTCCGTGGACGAGGGTCCCGCCCGCCCGCCCGCCCGCCGGGACCCGCTCCACCTGGCGCGGAACCGTGGCCGGCCCCTCTTCCCGGCCCCAGGTCCCTAGTTCTTCCCTGGCACTCTGCCTCTGCGGGGGTGGGAGAGCTGCTGGGAAGTGTGGTCCACGGGAAAACGCACGGTCCTCTGGATGGCAGGGAGGGCTTCCGTTAACTCTGACACCAGCCCAGGGACCCTGTGAACCTGGCCTGATATCTCAAGGGGGGGCGGGGGGGGGCACGTTGCCCGGAGGGATGCTTGCGGTGGGGGGGCCTGCTTGCGCCTGCGCGGCCCCCGCCTCTTGGCCCGTAAACCACCCGGCCGCGGCTCGGACAAAAGCCATCTCCTGGGCGCCTCCCCCCTGTTCTTCCATCCGTAAAGGGGGACCCCTTTACGGATGGAAGAACAGGGGGATCTTCGCAGTGGCGGGGACGGGACGGAGGGGTCTGCGGGTTTGCCGCCACGTAGGCCAGTTGCTCGCACCCCGGCCCCCTGTGTCCGTGCTCCATGGAGGAGGTGGGCCGCTTATGGCGGGATGCAGGCGTCCTGCGGGGCTCAAGGGACGGCGTGGGCACTCCCCGGGCGAGAGAGGGCACCCGGGACCCGAGAGAGCACCCGGGAAAATGCCCCGCCCTGGCCCCCGTGGCTCCAGTGGCCTCCCTAGGCTCCTGCCGTGGGGCCTGGTCCCGCCCACCTGGGCCCAGGTTCTCCGCAGGTGAATGCCTTTTGCGGACAGCAAGGACCACAGGCCGCGGATGCCTTCACGGGGAGGGGGGTTCGAGCTCTGTGGGACCCGGGTCCCAGCGGACACAGTCCCTTCTCGCGAAGTCCAGCCCAGACTTTAGAGAGTAGAAGCGTCTCGGTGCAGGTTTGCCGCCTCGGGGCAGGGTGGGGCCGTTTGAGCCAAGAAAGACTCTCAGCCCCCCAGGCAGGTCTCAGGCCCGAGTCCCCCCGGGAGACGGGGTCCCTGGGCGTGGGTCCGGCCCGCCCGGGCCCCTGCCCACCAGGCGCGGAACCCTGGCCCGCCCCTCATCGAGGCCCCGGGGCCCTAGTTCTTCCCTGGCACTCTGCCTCTGCCGGGGTGGGAGACGCGCTGGCAAGTGTGGTCCACGGGAAAAGGAACGGACCTCTGGGTGGCGGGCAGAGCTTCCAGTTCCACGGACAGGACCCCAGGGACTCTGTGAAGCGGGCCTGATATGTCCGGGGTGGGGCCCGTTGCCCCGAGGGAGGCTTCTGGTGGGGCTGCCTGCCCTCTGCCTGCCGGGTCCCGCGTCTTGGCCCGAAACCGGCCAGCGGCGGCTCTGACAAATGCCATCTCCTGGGGGCCTCCCCCCTGTTCCTCCATCCGTAAGGGGCGACCCCCTTACGGATGGAGGAACAGGGGGATCTTCGCAGTGGGGCGGTCGGGACGGAGGGGTCTGCGCGTCTCCAGCCACTTAGCCCAGTGACCCGCAGCCCGGCCCCAGAGTTCCAAGCTCCATGGAGGCAGGGGGCCTCTTATCACGGGAAGCAGGTGTCTCGCGGGGCTCCAGGGACGGCGTGGGCACTCTCTAGGCGAGAGAGGGTGCCCGTGCCCCGAGAGAGCCCCGGCGAGAGCCCGAGGCCTGGCCGCAGAGGCTGCCGTTGCCTCCCCCGGGCTCCTACCATGGGGCCTGGCCCTGCTCTCCCGAGGCCCTGGTTCGCCGCAGGTGAATGCCTTTTGCGGACGCCAAGGACAGGAGGCCGCCGATTCCCTCACAGAGGTGGGGGTTCGAGCTCTGGGGGACTGAGGTCGCAGCGGTCTCACTCCATTTTTGGGTGCTTCTGCACAGACTGGAGGGTTGAAGCGGCTGGGCCCAAGTCTGCCGCCTTGTGGCAGGGTGGGGGCGTTGCAGGCGAAGCAAGGCTCTTAGCCTCCCAGGCGGGGCACAGGCCAGACTCCCCACAGGAGAACAGGTCCGTGGACGAGGGTCCCGCCCGCCCGCCCGCCCGCCGGGACCCGCTCCACCTGGCGCGGAACCGTGGCCGGCCCCTCTTCCCGGCCCCAGGTCCCTAGTTCTTCCCTGGCACTCTGCCTCTGCGGGGGTGGGAGAGCTGCTGGGAAGTGTGGTCCACGGGAAAACGCACGGTCCTCTGGATGGCAGGGAGGGCTTCCGTTAACTCTGACACCAGCCCAGGGACCCTGTGAACCTGGCCTGATATCTCAAGGGGGGGCGGGGGGGGGCACGTTGCCCGGAGGGATGCTTGCGGTGGGGGGGCCTGCTTGCGCCTGCGCGGCCCCGCCTCTTGGCCCGTAAACCACCCGGCCGCGGCTCGGACAAAAGCCATCTCCTGGGCGCCTCCCCCCTGTTCTTCCATCCGTAAAGGGGGACCCCTTTACGGATGGAAGAACAGGGGGATCTTCGCAGTGGCGGGGACGGGACGGAGGGGTCTGCGGGTTTGCCGCCACGTAGGCCAGTTGCTCGCACCCCGGCCCCCTGTGTCCGTGCTCCATGGAGGAGGTGGGCCGCTTATGGCGGGATGCAGGCGTCCTGCGGGGCTCAAGGGACGGCGTGGGCGCTCCCCGGGCGAGAGAGGGCACCCGGGACCCGAGAGAGCACCCGGGAAAATGCCCCGCCCTGGCCCCCGTGGCTCCAGTGGCCTCCCTAGGCTCCTGCCGTGGGGCCTGGTCCCGCCCACCTGGGCCCAGGTTCTCCGCAGGTGAATGCCTTTTGCGGACAGCAAGGACCACAGGCCGCGGATGCCTTCACGGGGAGGGGGGTTCGAGCTCTGTGGGACCCGGGTCCCAGCGGACACAGTCCCTTCTCGCGAAGTCCAGCCCAGACTTTAGAGAGTAGAAGCGTCTCGGTGCAGGTTTGCCGCCTCGGGGCAGGGTGGGGCCGTTTGAGCCAAGAAAGACTCTCAGCCCCCCAGGCAGGTCTCAGGCCCGAGTCCCCCCGGGAGACGGGGTCCCTGGGCGTGGGTCCGGCCCGCCCGGGCCCCTGCCCACCAGGCGCGGAACCCTGGCCCGCCCCTCATCGAGGCCCCGGGGCCCTAGTTCTTCCCTGGCACTCTGCCTCTGCCGGGGTGGGAGACGCGCTGGCAAGTGTGGTCCACGGGAAAAGGAACGGACCTCTGGGTGGCGGGCAGAGCTTCCAGTTCCACGGACAGGACCCCAGGGACTCTGTGAAGCGGGCCTGATATGTCCGGGGTGGGGCCCGTTGCCCCGAGGGAGGCTTCTGGTGGGGCTGCCTGCCCTCTGCCTGCCGGGTCCCGCGTCTTGGCCCGAAACCGGCCAGCGGCGGCTCTGACAAATGCCATCTCCTGGGGGCCTCCCCCCTGTTCCTCCATCCGTAAGGGGCGACCCCCTTACGGATGGAGGAACAGGGGGATCTTCGCAGTGGGGCGGTCGGGACGGAGGGGTCTGCGCGTCTCCAGCCACTTAGCCCAGTGACCCGCAGCCCGGCCCCAGAGTTCCAAGCTCCATGGAGGCAGGGGGCCTCTTATCACGGGAAGCAGGTGTCTCGCGGGGCTCCAGGGACGGCGTGGGCACTCTCTAGGCGAGAGAGGGTGCCCGTGCCCCGAGAGAGCCCCGGCGAGAGCCCGAGGCCTGGCCGCAGAGGCTGCCGTTGCCTCCCCCGGGCTCCTACCATGGGGCCTGGCCCTGCTCTCCCGAGGCCCTGGTTCGCCGCAGGTGAATGCCTTTTGCGGACGCCAAGGACAGGAGGCCGCCGATTCCCTCACAGAGGTGGGGGTTCGAGCTCTGGGGGACTGAGGTCGCAGCGGTCTCACTCCATTTTTGGGTGCTTCTGCACAGACTGGAGGGTTGAAGCGGCTGGGCCCAAGTCTGCCGCCTTGTGGCAGGGTGGGGGCGTTGCAGGCGAAGCAAGGCTCTTAGCCTCCCAGGCGGGGCACAGGCCAGACTCCCCACAGGAGAACAGGTCCGTGGACGAGGGTCCCGCCCGCCCGCCCGCCCGCCGGGACCCGCTCCACCTGGCGCGGAACCGTGGCCGGCCCCTCTTCCCGGCCCCAGGTCCCTAGTTCTTCCCTGGCACTCTGCCTCTGCGGGGGTGGGAGAGCTGCTGGGAAGTGTGGTCCACGGGAAAACGCACGGTCCTCTGGATGGCAGGGAGGGCTTCCGTTAACTCTGACACCAGCCCAGGGACCCTGTGAACCTGGCCTGATATCTCAAGGGGGGGCGGGGGGGGGGCACGTTGCCCGGAGGGATGCTTGCGGTGGGGGGGCCTGCTTGCGCCTGCGCGGCCCCGCCTCTTGGCCCGTAAACCACCCGGCCGCGGCTCGGACAAAAGCCATCTCCTGGGCGCCTCCCCCCTGTTCTTCCATCCGTAAAGGGGGACCCCTTTACGGATGGAAGAACAGGGGGATCTTCGCAGTGGCGGGGACGGGACGGAGGGGTCTGCGGGTTTGCCGCCACGTAGGCCAGTTGCTCGCACCCCGGCCCCCTGTGTCCGTGCTCCATGGAGGAGGTGGGCCGCTTATGGCGGGATGCAGGCGTCCTGCGGGGCTCAAGGGACGGCGTGGGCGCTCCCCGGGCGAGAGAGGGCACCCGGGACCCGAGAGAGCACCCGGGAAAATGCCCCGCCCTGGCCCCCGTGGCTCCAGTGGCCTCCCTAGGCTCCTGCCGTGGGGCCTGGTCCCGCCCACCTGGGCCCAGGTTCTCCGCAGGTGAATGCCTTTTGCGGACAGCAAGGACCACAGGCCGCGGATGCCTTCACGGGGAGGGGGGTTCGAGCTCTGTGGGACCCGGGTCCCAGCGGACACAGTCCCTTCTCGCGAAGTCCAGCCCAGACTTTAGAGAGTAGAAGCGTCTCGGTGCAGGTTTGCCGCCTCGGGGCAGGGTGGGGCCGTTTGAGCCAAGAAAGACTCTCAGCCCCCCAGGCAGGTCTCAGGCCCGAGTCCCCCCGGGAGACGGGGTCCCTGGGCGTGGGTCCGGCCCGCCCGGGCCCCTGCCCACCAGGCGCGGAACCCTGGCCCGCCCCTCATCGAGGCCCCGGGGCCCTAGTTCTTCCCTGGCACTCTGCCTCTGCCGGGGTGGGAGACGCGCTGGCAAGTGTGGTCCACGGGAAAAGGAACGGACCTCTGGGTGGCGGGCAGAGCTTCCAGTTCCACGGACAGGACCCCAGGGACTCTGTGAAGCGGGCCTGATATGTCCGGGGTGGGGCCCGTTGCCCCGAGGGAGGCTTCTGGTGGGGCTGCCTGCCCTCTGCCTGCCGGGTCCCGCGTCTTGGCCCGAAACCGGCCAGCGGCGGCTCTGACAAATGCCATCTCCTGGGGGCCTCCCCCCTGTTCCTCCATCCGTAAGGGGCGACCCCCTTACGGATGGAGGAACAGGGGGATCTTCGCAGTGGGGCGGTCGGGACGGAGGGGTCTGCGCGTCTCCAGCCACTTAGCCCAGTGACCCGCAGCCCGGCCCCAGAGTTCCAAGCTCCATGGAGGCAGGGGGCCTCTTATCACGGGAAGCAGGTGTCTCGCGGGGCTCCAGGGACGGCGTGGGCACTCTCTAGGCGAGAGAGGGTGCCCGTGCCCCGAGAGAGCCCCGGCGAGAGCCCGAGGCCTGGCCGCAGAGGCTGCCGTTGCCTCCCCCGGGCTCCTACCATGGGGCCTGGCCCTGCTCTCCCGAGGCCCTGGTTCGCCGCAGGTGAATGCCTTTTGCGGACGCCAAGGACAGGAGGCCGCCGATTCCCTCACAGAGGTGGGGGTTCGAGCTCTGGGGGACTGAGGTCGCAGCGGTCTCACTCCATTTTTGGGTGCTTCTGCACAGACTGGAGGGTTGAAGCGGCTGGGCCCAAGTCTGCCGCCTTGTGGCAGGGTGGGGGCGTTGCAGGCGAAGCAAGGCTCTTAGCCTCCCAGGCGGGGCACAGGCCAGACTCCCCACAGGAGAACAGGTCCGTGGACGAGGGTCCCGCCCGCCCGCCCGCCCGCCGGGACCCGCTCCACCTGGCGCGGAACCGTGGCCGGCCCCTCTTCCCGGCCCCAGGTCCCTAGTTCTTCCCTGGCACTCTGCCTCTGCGGGGGTGGGAGAGCTGCTGGGAAGTGTGGTCCACGGGAAAACGCACGGTCCTCTGGATGGCAGGGAGGGCTTCCGTTAACTCTGACACCAGCCCAGGGACCCTGTGAACCTGGCCTGATATCTCAAGGGGGGGCGGGGGGGGGGCACGTTGCCCGGAGGGATGCTTGCGGTGGGGGGGCCTGCTTGCGCCTGCGCGGCCCCGCCTCTTGGCCCGTAAACCACCCGGCCGCGGCTCGGACAAAAGCCATCTCCTGGGCGCCTCCCCCCTGTTCTTCCATCCGTAAAGGGGGACCCCTTTACGGATGGAAGAACAGGGGGATCTTCGCAGTGGCGGGGACGGGACGGAGGGGTCTGCGGGTTTGCCGCCACGTAGGCCAGTTGCTCGCACCCCGGCCCCCTGTGTCCGTGCTCCATGGAGGAGGTGGGCCGCTTATGGCGGGATGCAGGCGTCCTGCGGGGCTCAAGGGACGGCGTGGGCGCTCCCCGGGCGAGAGAGGGCACCCGGGACCCGAGAGAGCACCGGGGAAAATGCCCCGCCCTGGCCCCCGTGGCTCCAGTGGCCTCCCTAGGCTCCTGCCGTGGGGCCTGGTCCCGCCCACCTGGGCCCAGGTTCTCCGCAGGTGAATGCCTTTTGCGGACAGCAAGGACCACAGGCCGCGGATGCCTTCACGGGGAGGGGGGTTCGAGCTCTGTGGGACCCGGGTCCCAGCGGACACAGTCCCTTCTCGCGAAGTCCAGCCCAGACTTTAGAGAGTAGAAGCGTCTCGGTGCAGGTTTGCCGCCTCGGGGCAGGGTGGGGCCGTTTGAGCCAAGAAAGACTCTCAGCCCCCCAGGCAGGTCTCAGGCCCGAGTCCCCCCGGGAGACGGGGTCCCTGGGCGTGGGTCCGGCCCGCCCGGGCCCCTGCCCACCAGGCGCGGAACCCTGGCCCGCCCCTCATCGAGGCCCCGGGGCCCTAGTTCTTCCCTGGCACTCTGCCTCTGCCGGGGTGGGAGACGCGCTGGCAAGTGTGGTCCACGGGAAAAGGAACGGACCTCTGGGTGGCGGGCAGAGCTTCCAGTTCCACGGACAGGACCCCAGGGACTCTGTGAAGCGGGCCTGATATGTCCGGGTTGGGGCCCGTTGCCCCGAGGGAGGCTTCTGGTGGGGCTGCCTGCCCTCTGCCTGCCGGGTCCCGCGTCTTGGCCCGAAACCGGCCAGCGGCGGCTCTGACAAATGCCATCTCCTGGGGGCCTCCCCCCTGTTCCTCCATCCGTAAGGGGCGACCCCCTTACGGATGGAGGAACAGGGGGATCTTCGCAGTGGGGCGGTCGGGACGGAGGGGTCTGCGCGTCTCCAGCCACTTAGCCCAGTGACCCGCAGCCCGGCCCCAGAGTTCCAAGCTCCATGGAGGCAGGGGGCCTCTTATCACGGGAAGCAGGTGTCTCGCGGGGCTCCAGGGACGGCGTGGGCACTCTCTAGGCGAGAGAGGGTGCCCGTGCCCCGAGAGAGCCCCGGCGAGAGCCCGAGGCCTGGCCGCAGAGGCTGCCGTTGCCTCCCCCGGGCTCCTACCATGGGGCCTGGCCCTGCTCTCCCGAGGCCCTGGTTCGCCGCAGGTGAATGCCTTTTGCGGACGCCAAGGACAGGAGGCCGCCGATTCCCTCACAGAGGTGGGGGTTCGAGCTCTGGGGGACTGAGGTCGCAGCGGTCTCACTCCATTTTTGGGTGCTTCTGCACAGACTGGAGGGTTGAAGCGGCTGGGCCCAAGTCTGCCGCCTTGTGGCAGGGTGGGGGCGTTGCAGGCGAAGCAAGGCTCTTAGCCTCCCAGGCGGGGCACAGGCCAGACTCCCCACAGGAGAACAGGTCCGTGGACGAGGGTCCCGCCCGCCCGCCCGCCCCGCCGGGACCCGCTCCACCTGGCGCGGAACCGTGGCCGGCCCCTCTTCCCGGCCCCAGGTCCCTAGTTCTTCCCTGGCACTCTGCCTCTGCGGGGGTGGGAGAGCTGCTGGGAAGTGTGGTCCACGGGAAAACGCACGGTCCTCTGGATGGCAGGGAGGGCTTCCGTTAACTCTGACACCAGCCCAGGGACCCTGTGAACCTGGCCTGATATCTCAAGGGGGGGCGGGGGGGGGCACGTTGCCCGGAGGGATGCTTGCGGTGGGGGGGCCTGCTTGCGCCTGCGCGGCCCCGCCTCTTGGCCCGTAAACCACCCGGCCGCGGCTCGGACAAAAGCCATCTCCTGGGCGCCTCCCCCCTGTTCTTCCATCCGTAAAGGGGGACCCCTTTACGGATGGAAGAACAGGGGGATCTTCGCAGTGGCGGGGACGGGACGGAGGGGTCTGCGGGTTTGCCGCCACGTAGGCCAGTTGCTCGCACCCCGGCCCCCTGTGTCCGTGCTCCATGGAGGAGGTGGGCCGCTTATGGCGGGATGCAGGCGTCCTGCGGGGCTCAAGGGACGGCGTGGGCGCTCCCCGGGCGAGAGAGGGCACCCGGGACCCGAGAGAGCACCCGGGAAAATGCCCCGCCCTGGCCCCCGTGGCTCCAGTGGCCTCCCTAGGCTCCTGCCGTGGGGCCTGGTCCCGCCCACCTGGGCCCAGGTTCTCCGCAGGTGAATGCCTTTTGCGGACAGCAAGGACCACAGGCCGCGGATGCCTTCACGGGGAGGGGGGTTCGAGCTCTGTGGGACCCGGGTCCCAGCGGACACAGTCCCTTCTCGCGAAGTCCAGCCCAGACTTTAGAGAGTAGAAGCGTCTCGGTGCAGGTTTGCCGCCTCGGGGCAGGGTGGGGCCGTTTGAGCCAAGAAAGACTCTCAGCCCCCCAGGCAGGTCTCAGGCCCGAGTCCCCCCGGGAGACGGGGTCCCTGGGCGTGGGTCCGGCCCGCCCGGGCCCCTGCCCACCAGGCGCGGAACCCTGGCCCGCCCCTCATCGAGGCCCCGGGGCCCTAGTTCTTCCCTGGCACTCTGCCTCTGCCGGGGTGGGAGACGCGCTGGCAAGTGTGGTCCACGGGAAAAGGAACGGACCTCTGGGTGGCGGGCAGAGCTTCCAGTTCCACGGACAGGACCCCAGGGACTCTGTGAAGCGGGCCTGATATGTCCGGGGTGGGGCCCGTTGCCCCGAGGGAGGCTTCTGGTGGGGCTGCCTGCCCTCTGCCTGCCGGGTCCCGCGTCTTGGCCCGAAACCGGCCAGCGGCGGCTCTGACAAATGCCATCTCCTGGGGGCCTCCCCCCTGTTCCTCCATCCGTAAGGGGCGACCCCCTTACGGATGGAGGAACAGGGGGATCTTCGCAGTGGGGCGGTCGGGACGGAGGGGTCTGCGCGTCTCCAGCCACTTAGCCCAGTGACCCGCAGCCCGGCCCCAGAGTTCCAAGCTCCATGGAGGCAGGGGGCCTCTTATCACGGGAAGCAGGTGTCTCGCGGGGCTCCAGGGACGGCGTGGGCACTCTCTAGGCGAGAGAGGGTGCCCGTGCCCCGAGAGAGCCCCGGCGAGAGCCCGAGGCCTGGCCGCAGAGGCTGCCGTTGCCTCCCCCGGGCTCCTACCATGGGGCCTGGCCCTGCTCTCCCGAGGCCCTGGTTCGCCGCAGGTGAATGCCTTTTGCGGACGCCAAGGACAGGAGGCCGCCGATTCCCTCACAGAGGTGGGGGTTCGAGCTCTGGGGGACTGAGGTCGCAGCGGTCTCACTCCATTTTTGGGTGCTTCTGCACAGACTGGAGGGTTGAAGCGGCTGGGCCCAAGTCTGCCGCCTTGTGGCAGGGTGGGGGCGTTGCAGGCGAAGCAAGGCTCTTAGCCTCCCAGGCGGGGCACAGGCCAGACTCCCCACAGGAGAACAGGTCCGTGGACGAGGGTCCCGCCCGCCCGCCCGCCCGCCGGGACCCGCTCCACCTGGCGCGGAACCGTGGCCGGCCCCTCTTCCCGGCCCCAGGTCCCTAGTTCTTCCCTGGCACTCTGCCTCTGCGGGGGTGGGAGAGCTGCTGGGAAGTGTGGTCCACGGGAAAACGCACGGTCCTCTGGATGGCAGGGAGGGCTTCCGTTAACTCTGACACCAGCCCAGGGACCCTGTGAACCTGGCCTGATATCTCAAGGGGGGGCGGGGGGGGGCACGTTGCCCGGAGGGATGCTTGCGGTGGGGGGGCCTGCTTGCGCCTGCGCGGCCCCGCCTCTTGGCCCGTAAACCACCCGGCCGCGGCTCGGACAAAAGCCATCTCCTGGGCGCCTCCCCCCTGTTCTTCCATCCGTAAAGGGGGACCCCTTTACGGATGGAAGAACAGGGGGATCTTCGCAGTGGCGGGGACGGGACGGAGGGGTCTGCGGGTTTGCCGCCACGTAGGCCAGTTGCTCGCACCCCGGCCCCCTGTGTCCGTGCTCCATGGAGGAGGTGGGCCGCTTATGGCGGGATGCAGGCGTCCTGCGGGGCTCAAGGGACGGCGTGGGCGCTCCCCGGGCGAGAGAGGGCACCCGGGACCCGAGAGAGCACCCGGGAAAATGCCCCGCCCTGGCCCCCGTGGCTCCAGTGGCCTCCCTAGGCTCCTGCCGTGGGGCCTGGTCCCGCCCACCTGGGCCCAGGTTCTCCGCAGGTGAATGCCTTTTGCGGACAGCAAGGACCACAGGCCGCGGATGCCTTCACGGGGAGGGGGGTTCGAGCTCTGTGGGACCCGGGTCCCAGCGGACACAGTCCCTTCTCGCGAAGTCCAGCCCAGACTTTAGAGAGTAGAAGCGTCTCGGTGCAGGTTTGCCGCCTCGGGGCAGGGTGGGGCCGTTTGAGCCAAGAAAGACTCTCAGCCCCCCAGGCAGGTCTCAGGCCCGAGTCCCCCCGGGAGACGGGGTCCCTGGGCGTGGGTCCGGCCCGCCCGGGCCCCTGCCCACCAGGCGCGGAACCCTGGCCCGCCCCTCATCGAGGCCCCGGGGCCCTAGTTCTTCCCTGGCACTCTGCCTCTGCCGGGGTGGGAGACGCGCTGGCAAGTGTGGTCCACGGGAAAAGGAACGGACCTCTGGGTGGCGGGCAGAGCTTCCAGTTCCACGGACAGGACCCCAGGGACTCTGTGAAGCGGGCCTGATATGTCCGGGGTGGGGCCCGTTGCCCCGAGGGAGGCTTCTGGTGGGGCTGCCTGCCCTCTGCCTGCCGGGTCCCGCGTCTTGGCCCGAAACCGGCCAGCGGCGGCTCTGACAAATGCCATCTCCTGGGGGCCTCCCCCCTGTTCCTCCATCCGTAAGGGGCGACCCCCTTACGGATGGAGGAACAGGGGGATCTTCGCAGTGGGGCGGTCGGGACGGAGGGGTCTGCGCGTCTCCAGCCACTTAGCCCAGTGACCCGCAGCCCGGCCCCAGAGTTCCAAGCTCCATGGAGGCAGGGGGCCTCTTATCACGGGAAGCAGGTGTCTCGCGGGGCTCCAGGGACGGCGTGGGCACTCTCTAGGCGAGAGAGGGTGCCCGTGCCCCGAGAGAGCCCCGGCGAGAGCCCGAGGCCTGGCCGCAGAGGCTGCCGTTGCCTCCCCCGGGCTCCTACCATGGGGCCTGGCCCTGCTCTCCCGAGGCCCTGGTTCGCCGCAGGTGAATGCCTTTTGCGGAGGCCAAGGACAGGAGGCCGCCGATTCCCTCACAGAGGTGGGGGTTCGAGCTCTGGGGGACTGAGGTCGCAGCGGTCTCACTCCATTTTTGGGTGCTTCTGCACAGACTGGAGGGTTGAAGCGGCTGGGCCCAAGTCTGCCGCCTTGTGGCAGGGTGGGGGCGTTGCAGGCGAAGCAAGGCTCTTAGCCTCCCAGGCGGGGCACAGGCCAGACTCCCCACAGGAGAACAGGTCCGTGGACGAGGGTCCCGCCCGCCCGCCCGCCCGCCGGGACCCGCTCCACCTGGCGCGGAACCGTGGCCGGCCCCTCTTCCCGGCCCCAGGTCCCTAGTTCTTCCCTGGCACTCTGCCTCTGCGGGGGTGGGAGAGCTGCTGGGAAGTGTGGTCCACGGGAAAACGCACGGTCCTCTGGATGGCAGGGAGGGCTTCCGTTAACTCTGACACCAGCCCAGGGACCCTGTGAACCTGGCCTGATATCTCAAGGGGGGGCGGGGGGGGGCACGTTGCCCGGAGGGATGCTTGCGGTGGGGGGGCCTGCTTGCGCCTGCGCGGCCCCGCCTCTTGGCCCGTAAACCACCCGGCCGCGGCTCGGACAAAAGCCATCTCCTGGGCGCCTCCCCCCTGTTCTTCCATCCGTAAAGGGGGACCCCTTTACGGATGGAAGAACAGGGGGATCTTCGCAGTGGCGGGGACGGGACGGAGGGGTCTGCGGGTTTGCCGCCACGTAGGCCAGTTGCTCGCACCCCGGCCCCCTGTGTCCGTGCTCCATGGAGGAGGTGGGCCGCTTATGGCGGGATGCAGGCGTCCTGCGGGGCTCAAGGGACGGCGTGGGCACTCCCCGGGCGAGAGAGGGCACCCGGGACCCGAGAGAGCACCCGGGAAAATGCCCCGCCCTGGCCCCCGTGGCTCCAGTGGCCTCCCTAGGCTCCTGCCGTGGGGCCTGGTCCCGCCCACCTGGGCCCAGGTTCTCCGCAGGTGAATGCCTTTTGCGGACAGCAAGGACCACAGGCCGCGGATGCCTTCACGGGGAGGGGGGTTCGAGCTCTGTGGGACCCGGGTCCCAGCGGACACAGTCCCTTCTCGCGAAGTCCAGCCCAGACTTTAGAGAGTAGAAGCGTCTCGGTGCAGGTTTGCCGCCTCGGGGCAGGGTGGGGCCGTTTGAGCCAAGAAAGACTCTCAGCCCCCCAGGCAGGTCTCAGGCCCGAGTCCCCCCGGGAGACGGGGTCCCTGGGCGTGGGTCCGGCCCGCCCGGGCCCCTGCCCACCAGGCGCGGAACCCTGGCCCGCCCCTCATCGAGGCCCCGGGGCCCTAGTTCTTCCCTGGCACTCTGCCTCTGCCGGGGTGGGAGACGCGCTGGCAAGTGTGGTCCACGGGAAAAGGAACGGACCTCTGTGTGGCGGGCAGAGCTTCCAGTTCCACGGACAGGACCCCAGGGACTCTGTGAAGCGGGCCTGATATGTCCGGGGTGGGGCCCGTTGCCCCGAGGGAGGCTTCTGGTGGGGCTGCCTGCCCTCTGCCTGCCGGGTCCCGCGTCTTGGCCCGAAACCGGCCAGCGGCGGCTCTGACAAATGCCATCTCCTGGGGGCCTCCCCCCTGTTCCTCCATCCGTAAGGGGCGACCCCCTTACGGATGGAGGAACAGGGGGATCTTCGCAGTGGGGCGGTCGGGACGGAGGGGTCTGCGCGTCTCCAGCCACTTAGCCCAGTGACCCGCAGCCCGGCCCCAGAGTTCCAAGCTCCATGGAGGCAGGGGGCCTCTTATCACGGGAAGCAGGTGTCTCGCGGGGCTCCAGGGACGGCGTGGGCACTCTCTAGGCGAGAGAGGGTGCCCGTGCCCCGAGAGAGCCCCGGCGAGAGCCCGAGGCCTGGCCGCAGAGGCTGCCGTTGCCTCCCCCGGGCTCCTACCATGGGGCCTGGCCCTGCTCTCCCGAGGCCCTGGTTCGCCGCAGGTGAATGCCTTTTGCGGAGGCCAAGGACAGGAGGCCGCCGATTCCCTCACAGAGGTGGGGGTTCGAGCTCTGGGGGACTGAGGTCGCAGCGGTCTCACTCCATTTTTGGGTGCTTCTGCACAGACTGGAGGGTTGAAGCGGCTGGGCCCAAGTCTGCCGCCTTGTGGCAGGGTGGGGGCGTTGCAGGCGAAGCAAGGCTCTTAGCCTCCCAGGCGGGGCACAGGCCAGACTCCCCACAGGAGAACAGGTCCGTGGACGAGGGTCCCGCCCGCCCGCCCGCCCGCCGGGACCCGCTCCACCTGGCGCGGAACCGTGGCCGGCCCCTCTTCCCGGCCCCAGGTCCCTAGTTCTTCCCTGGCACTCTGCCTCTGCGGGGGTGGGAGAGCTGCTGGGAAGTGTGGTCCACGGGAAAACGCACGGTCCTCTGGATGGCAGGGAGGGCTTCCGTTAACTCTGACACCAGCCCAGGGACCCTGTGAACCTGGCCTGATATCTCAAGGGGGGGCGGGGGGGGGGCACGTTGCCCGGAGGGATGCTTGCGGTGGGGGGGCCTGCTTGCGCCTGCGCGGCCCCGCCTCTTGGCCCGTAAACCACCCGGCCGCGGCTCGGACAAAAGCCATCTCCTGGGCGCCTCCCCCCTGTTCTTCCATCCGTAAAGGGGGACCCCTTTACGGATGGAAGAACAGGGGGATCTTCGCAGTGGCGGGGACGGGACGGAGGGGTCTGCGGGTTTGCCGCCACGTAGGCCAGTTGCTCGCACCCCGGCCCCCTGTGTCCGTGCTCCATGGAGGAGGTGGGCCGCTTATGGCGGGATGCAGGCGTCCTGCGGGGCTCAAGGGACGGCGTGGGCGCTCCCCGGGCGAGAGAGGGCACCCGGGACCCGAGAGAGCACCCGGGAAAATGCCCCGCCCTGGCCCCCGTGGCTCCAGTGGCCTCCCTAGGCTCCTGCCGTGGGGCCTGGTCCCGCCCACCTGGGCCCAGGTTCTCCGCAGGTGAATGCCTTTTGCGGACAGCAAGGACCACAGGCCGCGGATGCCTTCACGGGGAGGGGGGTTCGAGCTCTGTGGGACCCGGGTCCCAGCGGACACAGTCCCTTCTCGCGAAGTCCAGCCCAGACTTTAGAGAGTAGAAGCGTCTCGGTGCAGGTTTGCCGCCTCGGGGCAGGGTGGGGCCGTTTGAGCCAAGAAAGACTCTCAGCCCCCCAGGCAGGTCTCAGGCCCGAGTCCCCCCGGGAGACGGGGTCCCTGGGCGTGGGTCCGGCCCGCCCGGGCCCCTGCCCACCAGGCGCGGAACCCTGGCCCGCCCCTCATCGAGGCCCCGGGGCCCTAGTTCTTCCCTGGCACTCTGCCTCTGCCGGGGTGGGAGACGCGCTGGCAAGTGTGGTCCACGGGAAAAGGAACGGACCTCTGGGTGGCGGGCAGAGCTTCCAGTTCCACGGACAGGACCCCAGGGACTCTGTGAAGCGGGCCTGATATGTCCGGGGTGGGGCCCGTTGCCCCGAGGGAGGCTTCTGGTGGGGCTGCCTGCCCTCTGCCTGCCGGGTCCCGCGTCTTGGCCCGAAACCGGCCAGCGGCGGCTCTGACAAATGCCATCTCCTGGGGGCCTCCCCCCTGTTCCTCCATCCGTAAGGGGCGACCCCCTTACGGATGGAGGAACAGGGGGATCTTCGCAGTGGGGCGGTCGGGACGGAGGGGTCTGCGCGTCTCCAGCCACTTAGCCCAGTGACCCGCAGCCCGGCCCCAGAGTTCCAAGCTCCATGGAGGCAGGGGGCCTCTTATCACGGGAAGCAGGTGTCTCGCGGGGCTCCAGGGACGGCGTGGGCACTCTCTAGGCGAGAGAGGGTGCCCGTGCCCCGAGAGAGCCCCGGCGAGAGCCCGAGGCCTGGCCGCAGAGGCTGCCGTTGCCTCCCCCGGGCTCCTACCATGGGGCCTGGCCCTGCTCTCCCGAGGCCCTGGTTCGCCGCAGGTGAATGCCTTTTGCGGACGCCAAGGACAGGAGGCCGCCGATTCCCTCACAGAGGTGGGGGTTCGAGCTCTGGGGGACTGAGGTCGCAGCGGTCTCACTCCATTTTTGGGTGCTTCTGCACAGACTGGAGGGTTGAAGCGGCTGGGCCCAAGTCTGCCGCCTTGTGGCAGGGTGGGGGCGTTGCAGGCGAAGCAAGGCTCTTAGCCTCCCAGGCGGGGCACAGGCCAGACTCCCCACAGGAGAACAGGTCCGTGGACGAGGGTCCCGCCCGCCCACCCGCCCGCCGGGACCCGCTCCACCTGGCGCGGAACCGTGGCCGGCCCCTCTTCCCGGCCCCAGGTCCCTAGTTCTTCCCTGGCACTCTGCCTCTGCGGGGGTGGGAGAGCTGCTGGGAAGTGTGGTCCACGGGAAAACGCACGGTCCTCTGGATGGCAGGGAGGGCTTCCGTTAACTCTGACACCAGCCCAGGGACCCTGTGAACCTGGCCTGATATCTCAAGGGGGGGCGGGGGGGGGCACGTTGCCCGGAGGGATGCTTGCGGTGGGGGGGCCTGCTTGCGCCTGCGCGGCCCCGCCTCTTGGCCCGTAAACCACCCGGCCGCGGCTCGGACAAAAGCCATCTCCTGGGCGCCTCCCCCCTGTTCTTCCATCCGTAAAGGGGGACCCCTTTACGGATGGAAGAACAGGGGGATCTTCGCAGTGGCGGGGACGGGACGGAGGGGTCTGCGGGTTTGCCGCCACGTAGGCCAGTTGCTCGCACCCCGGCCCCCTGTGTCCGTGCTCCATGGAGGAGGTGGGCCGCTTATGGCGGGATGCAGGCGTCCTGCGGGGCTCAAGGGACGGCGTGGGCGCTCCCCGGGCGAGAGAGGGCACCCGGGACCCGAGAGAGCACCCGGGAAAATGCCCCGCCCTGGCCCCCGTGGCTCCAGTGGCCTCCCTAGGCTCCTGCCGTGGGGCCTGGTCCCGCCCACCTGGGCCCAGGTTCTCCGCAGGTGAATGCCTTTTGCGGACAGCAAGGACCACAGGCCGCGGATGCCTTCACGGGGAGGGGGGTTCGAGCTCTGTGGGACCCGGGTCCCAGCGGACACAGTCCCTTCTCGCGAAGTCCAGCCCAGACTTTAGAGAGTAGAAGCGTCTCGGTGCAGGTTTGCCGCCTCGGGGCAGGGTGGGGCCGTTTGAGCCAAGAAAGACTCTCAGCCCCCCAGGCAGGTCTCAGGCCCGAGTCCCCCCGGGAGACGGGGTCCCTGGGCGTGGGTCCGGCCCGCCCGGGCCCCTGCCCACCAGGCGCGGAACCCTGGCCCGCCCCTCATCGAGGCCCCGGGGCCCTAGTTCTTCCCTGGCACTCTGCCTCTGCCGGGGTGGGAGACGCGCTGGCAAGTGTGGTCCACGGGAAAAGGAACGGACCTCTGGGTGGCGGGCAGAGCTTCCAGTTCCACGGACAGGACCCCAGGGACTCTGTGAAGCGGGCCTGATATGTCCGGGGTGGGGCCCGTTGCCCCGAGGGAGGCTTCTGGTGGGGCTGCCTGCCCTCTGCCTGCCGGGTCCCGCGTCTTGGCCCGAAACCGGCCAGCGGCGGCTCTGACAAATGCCATCTCCTGGGGGCCTCCCCCCTGTTCCTCCATCCGTAAGGGGCGACCCCCTTACGGATGGAGGAACAGGGGGATCTTCGCAGTGGGGCGGTCGGGACGGAGGGGTCTGCGCGTCTCCAGCCACTTAGCCCAGTGACCCGCAGCCCGGCCCCAGAGTTCCAAGCTCCATGGAGGCAGGGGGCCTCTTATCACGGGAAGCAGGTGTCTCGCGGGGCTCCAGGGACGGCGTGGGCACTCTCTAGGCGAGAGAGGGTGCCCGTGCCCCGAGAGAGCCCCGGCGAGAGCCCGAGGCCTGGCCGCAGAGGCTGCCGTTGCCTCCCCCGGGCTCCTACCATGGGGCCTGGCCCTGCTCTCCCGAGGCCCTGGTTCGCCGCAGGTGAATGCCTTTTGCGGACGCCAAGGACAGGAGGCCGCCGATTCCCTCACAGAGGTGGGGGTTCGAGCTCTGGGGGACTGAGGTCGCAGCGGTCTCACTCCATTTTTGGGTGCTTCTGCACAGACTGGAGGGTTGAAGCGGCTGGGCCCAAGTCTGCCGCCTTGTGGCAGGGTGGGGGCGTTGCAGGCGAAGCAAGGCTCTTAGCCTCCCAGGCGGGGCACAGGCCAGACTCCCCACAGGAGAACAGGTCCGTGGACGAGGGTCCCGCCCGCCCGCCCGCCCGCCGGGACCCGCTCCACCTGGCGCGGAACCGTGGCCGGCCCCTCTTCCCGGCCCCAGGTCCCTAGTTCTTCCCTGGCACTCTGCCTCTGCGGGGGTGGGAGAGCTGCTGGGAAGTGTGGTCCACGGGAAAACGCACGGTCCTCTGGATGGCAGGGAGGGCTTCCGTTAACTCTGACACCAGCCCAGGGACCCTGTGAACCTGGCCTGATATCTCAAGGGGGGGCGGGGGGGGGCACGTTGCCCGGAGGGATGCTTGCGGTGGGGGGGCCTGCTTGCGCCTGCGCGGCCCCGCCTCTTGGCCCGTAAACCACCCGGCCGCGGCTCGGACAAAAGCCATCTCCTGGGCGCCTCCCCCCTGTTCTTCCATCCGTAAAGGGGGACCCCTTTACGGATGGAAGAACAGGGGGATCTTCGCAGTGGCGGGGACGGGACGGAGGGGTCTGCGGGTTTGCCGCCACGTAGGCCAGTTGCTCGCACCCCGGCCCCCTGTGTCCGTGCTCCATGGAGGAGGTGGGCCGCTTATGGCGGGATGCAGGCGTCCTGCGGGGCTCAAGGGACGGCGTGGGCGCTCCCCGGGCGAGAGAGGGCACCCGGGACCCGAGAGAGCACCCGGGAAAATGCCCCGCCCTGGCCCCCGTGGCTCCAGTGGCCTCCCTAGGCTCCTGCCGTGGGGCCTGGTCCCGCCCACCTGGGCCCAGGTTCTCCGCAGGTGAATGCCTTTTGCGGACAGCAAGGACCACAGGCCGCGGATGCCTTCACGGGGAGGGGGGTTCGAGCTCTGTGGGACCCGGGTCCCAGCGGACACAGTCCCTTCTCGCGAAGTCCAGCCCAGACTTTAGAGAGTAGAAGCGTCTCGGTGCAGGTTTGCCGCCTCGGGGCAGGGTGGGGCCGTTTGAGCCAAGAAAGACTCTCAGCCCCCCAGGCAGGTCTCAGGCCCGAGTCCCCCCGGGAGACGGGGTCCCTGGGCGTGGGTCCGGCCCGCCCGGGCCCCTGCCCACCAGGCGCGGAACCCTGGCCCGCCCCTCATCGAGGCCCCGGGGCCCTAGTTCTTCCCTGGCACTCTGCCTCTGCCGGGGTGGGAGACGCGCTGGCAAGTGTGGTCCACGGGAAAAGGAACGGACCTCTGGGTGGCGGGCAGAGCTTCCAGTTCCACGGACAGGACCCCAGGGACTCTGTGAAGCGGGCCTGATATGTCCGGGGTGGGGCCCGTTGCCCCGAGGGAGGCTTCTGGTGGGGCTGCCTGCCCTCTGCCTGCCGGGTCCCGCGTCTTGGCCCGAAACCGGCCAGCGGCGGCTCTGACAAATGCCATCTCCTGGGGGCCTCCCCCCTGTTCCTCCATCCGTAAGGGGCGACCCCCTTACGGATGGAGGAACAGGGGGATCTTCGCAGTGGGGCGGTCGGGACGGAGGGGTCTGCGCGTCTCCAGCCACTTAGCCCAGTGACCCGCAGCCCGGCCCCAGAGTTCCAAGCTCCATGGAGGCAGGGGGCCTCTTATCACGGGAAGCAGGTGTCTCGCGGGGCTCCAGGGACGGCGTGGGCACTCTCTAGGCGAGAGAGGGTGCCCGTGCCCCGAGAGAGCCCCGGCGAGAGCCCGAGGCCTGGCCGCAGAGGCTGCCGTTGCCTCCCCCGGGCTCCTACCATGGGGCCTGGCCCTGCTCTCCCGAGGCCCTGGTTCGCCGCAGGTGAATGCCTTTTGCGGACGCCAAGGACAGGAGGCCGCCGATTCCCTCACAGAGGTGGGGGTTCGAGCTCTGGGGGACTGAGGTCGCAGCGGTCTCACTCCATTTTTGGGTGCTTCTGCACAGACTGGAGGGTTGAAGCGGCTGGGCCCAAGTCTGCCGCCTTGTGGCAGGGTGGGGGCGTTGCAGGCGAAGCAAGGCTCTTAGCCTCCCAGGCGGGGCACAGGCCAGACTCCCCACAGGAGAACAGGTCCGTGGACGAGGGTCCCGCCCGCCCGCCCGCCCGCCGGGACCCGCTCCACCTGGCGCGGAACCGTGGCCGGCCCCTCTTCCCGGCCCCAGGTCCCTAGTTCTTCCCTGGCACTCTGCCTCTGCGGGGGTGGGAGAGCTGCTGGGAAGTGTGGTCCACGGGAAAACGCACGGTCCTCTGGATGGCAGGGAGGGCTTCCGTTAACTCTGACACCAGCCCAGGGACCCTGTGAACCTGGCCTGATATCTCAAGGGGGGGCGGGGGGGGGCACGTTGCCCGGAGGGATGCTTGCGGTGGGGGGGCCTGCTTGCGCCTGCGCGGCCCCGCCTCTTGGCCCGTAAACCACCCGGCCGCGGCTCGGACAAAAGCCATCTCCTGGGCGCCTCCCCCCTGTTCTTCCATCCGTAAAGGGGGACCCCTTTACGGATGGAAGAACAGGGGGATCTTCGCAGTGGCGGGGACGGGACGGAGGGGTCTGCGGGTTTGCCGCCACGTAGGCCAGTTGCTCGCACCCCGGCCCCCTGTGTCCGTGCTCCATGGAGGAGGTGGGCCGCTTATGGCGGGATGCAGGCGTCCTGCGGGGCTCAAGGGACGGCGTGGGCGCTCCCCGGGCGAGAGAGGGCACCCGGGACCCGAGAGAGCACCCGGGAAAATGCCCCGCCCTGGCCCCCGTGGCTCCAGTGGCCTCCCTAGGCTCCTGCCGTGGGGCCTGGTCCCGCCCACCTGGGCCCAGGTTCTCCGCAGGTGAATGCCTTTTGCGGACAGCAAGGACCACAGGCCGCGGATGCCTTCACGGGGAGGGGGGTTCGAGCTCTGTGGGACCCGGGTCCCAGCGGACACAGTCCCTTCTCGCGAAGTCCAGCCCAGACTTTAGAGAGTAGAAGCGTCTCGGTGCAGGTTTGCCGCCTCGGGGCAGGGTGGGGCCGTTTGAGCCAAGAAAGACTCTCAGCCCCCCAGGCAGGTCTCAGGCCCGAGTCCCCCCGGGAGACGGGGTCCCTGGGCGTGGGTCCGGCCCGCCCGGGCCCCTGCCCACCAGGCGCGGAACCCTGGCCCGCCCCTCATCGAGGCCCCGGGGCCCTAGTTCTTCCCTGGCACTCTGCCTCTGCCGGGGTGGGAGACGCGCTGGCAAGTGTGGTCCACGGGAAAAGGAACGGACCTCTGGGTGGCGGGCAGAGCTTCCAGTTCCACGGACAGGACCCCAGGGACTCTGTGAAGCGGGCCTGATATGTCCGGGGTGGGGCCCGTTGCCCCGAGGGAGGCTTCTGGTGGGGCTGCCTGCCCTCTGCCTGCCGGGTCCCGCGTCTTGGCCCGAAACCGGCCAGCGGCGGCTCTGACAAATGCCATCTCCTGGGGGCCTCCCCCCTGTTCCTCCATCCGTAAGGGGCGACCCCCTTACGGATGGAGGAACAGGGGGATCTTCGCAGTGGGGCGGTCGGGACGGAGGGGTCTGCGCGTCTCCAGCCACTTAGCCCAGTGACCCGCAGCCCGGCCCCAGAGTTCCAAGCTCCATGGAGGCAGGGGGCCTCTTATCACGGGAAGCAGGTGTCTCGCGGGGCTCCAGGGACGGCGTGGGCACTCTCTAGGCGAGAGAGGGTGCCCGTGCCCCGAGAGAGCCCCGGCGAGAGCCCGAGGCCTGGCCGCAGAGGCTGCCGTTGCCTCCCCCGGGCTCCTACCATGGGGCCTGGCCCTGCTCTCCCGAGGCCCTGGTTCGCCGCAGGTGAATGCCTTTTGCGGACGCCAAGGACAGGAGGCCGCCGATTCCCTCACAGAGGTGGGGGTTCGAGCTCTGGGGGACTGAGGTCGCAGCGGTCTCACTCCATTTTTGGGTGCTTCTGCACAGACTGGAGGGTTGAAGCGGCTGGGCCCAAGTCTGCCGCCTTGTGGCAGGGTGGGGGCGTTGCAGGCGAAGCAAGGCTCTTAGCCTCCCAGGCGGGGCACAGGCCAGACTCCCCACAGGAGAACAGGTCCGTGGACGAGGGTCCCGCCCGCCCGCCCGCCCGCCGGGACCCGCTCCACCTGGCGCGGAACCGTGGCCGGCCCCTCTTCCCGGCCCCAGGTCCCTAGTTCTTCCCTGGCACTCTGCCTCTGCGGGGGTGGGAGAGCTGCTGGGAAGTGTGGTCCACGGGAAAACGCACGGTCCTCTGGATGGCAGGGAGGGCTTCCGTTAACTCTGACACCAGCCCAGGGACCCTGTGAACCTGGCCTGATATCTCAAGGGGGGGCGGGGGGGGGCACGTTGCCCGGAGGGATGCTTGCGGTGGGGGGGCCTGCTTGCGCCTGCGCGGCCCCGCCTCTTGGCCCGTAAACCACCCGGCCGCGGCTCGGACAAAAGCCATCTCCTGGGCGCCTCCCCCCTGTTCTTCCATCCGTAAAGGGGGACCCCTTTACGGATGGAAGAACAGGGGGATCTTCGCAGTGGCGGGGACGGGACGGAGGGGTCTGCGGGTTTGCCGCCACGTAGGCCAGTTGCTCGCACCCCGGCCCCCTGTGTCCGTGCTCCATGGAGGAGGTGGGCCGCTTATGGCGGGATGCAGGCGTCCTGCGGGGCTCAAGGGACGGCGTGGGCGCTCCCCGGGCGAGAGAGGGCACCCGGGACCCGAGAGAGCACCCGGGAAAATGCCCCGCCCTGGCCCCCGTGGCTCCAGTGGCCTCCCTAGGCTCCTGCCGTGGGGCCTGGTCCCGCCCACCTGGGCCCAGGTTCTCCGCAGGTGAATGCCTTTTGCGGACAGCAAGGACCACAGGCCGCGGATGCCTTCACGGGGAGGGGGGTTCGAGCTCTGTGGGACCCGGGTCCCAGCGGACACAGTCCCTTCTCGCGAAGTCCAGCCCAGACTTTAGAGAGTAGAAGCGTCTCGGTGCAGGTTTGCCGCCTCGGGGCAGGGTGGGGCCGTTTGAGCCAAGAAAGACTCTCAGCCCCCCAGGCAGGTCTCAGGCCCGAGTCCCCCCGGGAGACGGGGTCCCTGGGCGTGGGTCCGGCCCGCCCGGGCCCCTGCCCACCAGGCGCGGAACCCTGGCCCGCCCCTCATCGAGGCCCCGGGGCCCTAGTTCTTCCCTGGCACTCTGCCTCTGCCGGGGTGGGAGACGCGCTGGCAAGTGTGGTCCACGGGAAAAGGAACGGACCTCTGGGTGGCGGGCAGAGCTTCCAGTTCCACGGACAGGACCCCAGGGACTCTGTGAAGCGGGCCTGATATGTCCGGGGTGGGGCCCGTTGCCCCGAGGGAGGCTTCTGGTGGGGCTGCCTGCCCTCTGCCTGCCGGGTCCCGCGTCTTGGCCCGAAACCGGCCAGCGGCGGCTCTGACAAATGCCATCTCCTGGGGGCCTCCCCCCTGTTCCTCCATCCGTAAGGGGCGACCCCCTTACGGATGGAGGAACAGGGGGATCTTCGCAGTGGGGCGGTCGGGACGGAGGGGTCTGCGCGTCTCCAGCCACTTAGCCCAGTGACCCGCAGCCCGGCCCCAGAGTTCCAAGCTCCATGGAGGCAGGGGGCCTCTTATCACGGGAAGCAGGTGTCTCGCGGGGCTCCAGGGACGGCGTGGGCACTCTCTAGGCGAGAGAGGGTGCCCGTGCCCCGAGAGAGCCCCGGCGAGAGCCCGAGGCCTGGCCGCAGAGGCTGCCGTTGCCTCCCCCGGGCTCCTACCATGGGGCCTGGCCCTGCTCTTCCGAGGCCCTGGTTCGCCGCAGGTGAATGCCTTTTGCGGACGCCAAGGACAGGAGGCCGCCGATTCCCTCACAGAGGTGGGGGTTCGAGCTCTGGGGGACTGAGGTCGCAGCGGTCTCACTCCATTTTTGGGTGCTTCTGCACAGACTGGAGGGTTGAAGCGGCTGTGCCCAAGTCTGCCGCCTTGTGGCAGGGTGGGGGCGTTGCAGGCGAAGCAAGGCTCTTAGCCTCCCAGGCGGGGCACAGGCCAGACTCCCCACAGGAGAACAGGTCCGTGGACGAGGGTCCCGCCCGCCCGCCCGCCCGCCGGGACCCGCTCCACCTGGCGCGGAACCGTGGCCGGCCCCTCTTCCCGGCCCCAGGTCCCTAGTTCTTCCCTGGCACTCTGCCTCTGCGGGGGTGGGAGAGCTGCTGGGAAGTGTGGTCCACGGGAAAACGCACGGTCCTCTGGATGGCAGGGAGGGCTTCCGTTAACTCTGACACCAGCCCAGGGACCCTGTGAACCTGGCCTGATATCTCAAGGGGGGGCGGGGGGGGGCACGTTGCCCGGAGGGATGCTTGCGGTGGGGGGGCCTGCTTGCGCCTGCGCGGCCCCGCCTCTTGGCCCGTAAACCACCCGGCCGCGGCTCGGACAAAAGCCATCTCCTGGGCGCCTCCCCCCTGTTCTTCCATCCGTAAAGGGGGACCCCTTTACGGATGGAAGAACAGGGGGATCTTCGCAGTGGCGGGGACGGGACGGAGGGGTCTGCGGGTTTGCCGCCACGTAGGCCAGTTGCTCGCACCCCGGCCCCCTGTGTCCGTGCTCCATGGAGGAGGTGGGCCGCTTATGGCGGGATGCAGGCGTCCTGCGGGGCTCAAGGGACGGCGTGGGCACTCCCCGGGCGAGAGAGGGCACCCGGGACCCGAGAGAGCACCCGGGAAAATGCCCCGCCCTGGCCCCCGTGGCTCCAGTGGCCTCCCTAGGCTCCTGCCGTGGGGCCTGGTCCCGCCCACCTGGGCCCAGGTTCTCCGCAGGTGAATGCCTTTTGCGGACAGCAAGGACCACAGGCCGCGGATGCCTTCACGGGGAGGGGGGTTCGAGCTCTGTGGGACCCGGGTCCCAGCGGACACAGTCCCTTCTCGCGAAGTCCAGCCCAGACTTTAGAGAGTAGAAGCGTCTCGGTGCAGGTTTGCCGCCTCGGGGCAGGGTGGGGCCGTTTGAGCCAAGAAAGACTCTCAGCCCCCCAGGCAGGTCTCAGGCCCGAGTCCCCCCGGGAGACGGGGTCCCTGGGCGTGGGTCCGGCCCGCCCGGGCCCCTGCCCACCAGGCGCGGAACCCTGGCCCGCCCCTCATCGAGGCCCCGGGGCCCTAGTTCTTCCCTGGCACTCTGCCTCTGCCGGGGTGGGAGACGCGCTGGCAAGTGTGGTCCACGGGAAAAGGAACGGACCTCTGGGTGGCGGGCAGAGCTTCCAGTTCCACGGACAGGACCCCAGGGACTCTGTGAAGCGGGCCTGATATGTCCGGGGTGGGGCCCGTTGCCCCGAGGGAGGCTTCTGGTGGGGCTGCCTGCCCTCTGCCTGCCGGGTCCCGCGTCTTGGCCCGAAACCGGCCAGCGGCGGCTCTGACAAATGCCATCTCCTGGGGGCCTCCCCCCTGTTCCTCCATCCGTAAGGGGCGACCCCCTTACGGATGGAGGAACAGGGGGATCTTCGCAGTGGGGCGGTCGGGACGGAGGGGTCTGCGCGTCTCCAGCCACTTAGCCCAGTGACCCGCAGCCCGGCCCCAGAGTTCCAAGCTCCATGGAGGCAGGGGGCCTCTTATCACGGGAAGCAGGTGTCTCGCGGGGCTCCAGGGACGGCGTGGGCACTCTCTAGGCGAGAGAGGGTGCCCGTGCCCCGAGAGAGCCCCGGCGAGAGCCCGAGGCCTGGCCGCAGAGGCTGCCGTTGCCTCCCCCGGGCTCCTACCATGGGGCCTGGCCCTGCTCTCCCGAGGC
Source organism: Desmodus rotundus (assembly GCF_022682495.2). Classification (NCBI taxonomy): domain Eukaryota; kingdom Metazoa; phylum Chordata; class Mammalia; order Chiroptera; family Phyllostomidae; genus Desmodus; species Desmodus rotundus. The sequence goes on from NW_026527345.1 coordinate 30,013, forward strand.
CCTGGTTCGCCGCAGGTGAATGCCTTTTGCGGAGGCCAAGGACAGGAGGCCGCCGATTCCCTCACAGAGGTGGGGGTTCGAGCTCTGGGGGACTGAGGTCGCAGCGGTCTCACTCCATTTTTGGGTGCTTCTGCACAGACTGGAGGGTTGAAGCGGCTGGGCCCAAGTCTGCCGCCTTGTGGCAGGGTGGGGGCGTTGCAGGCGAAGCAAGGCTCTTAGCCTCCCAGGCGGGGCACAGGCCAGACTCCCCACAGGAGAACAGGTCCGTGGACGAGGGTCCCGCCCGCCCGCCCGCCCGCCGGGACCCGCTCCACCTGGCGCGGAACCGTGGCCGGCCCCTCTTCCCGGCCCCAGGTCCCTAGTTCTTCCCTGGCACTCTGCCTCTGCGGGGGTGGGAGAGCTGCTGGGAAGTGTGGTCCACGGGAAAACGCACGGTCCTCTGGATGGCAGGGAGGGCTTCCGTTAACTCTGACACCAGCCCAGGGACCCTGTGAACCTGGCCTGATATCTCAAGGGGGGGCGGGGGGGGGCACGTTGCCCGGAGGGATGCTTGCGGTGGGGGGGCCTGCTTGCGCCTGCGCGGCCCCGCCTCTTGGCCCGTAAACCACCCGGCCGCGGCTCGGACAAAAGCCATCTCCTGGGCGCCTCCCCCCTGTTCTTCCATCCGTAAAGGGGGACCCCTTTACGGATGGAAGAACAGGGGGATCTTCGCAGTGGCGGGGACGGGACGGAGGGGTCTGCGGGTTTGCCGCCACGTAGGCCAGTTGCTCGCACCCCGGCCCCCTGTGTCCGTGCTCCATGGAGGAGGTGGGCCGCTTATGGCGGGATGCAGGCGTCCTGCGGGGCTCAAGGGACGGCGTGGGCACTCCCCGGGCGAGAGAGGGCACCCGGGACCCGAGAGAGCACCCGGGAAAATGCCCCGCCCTGGCCCCCGTGGCTCCAGTGGCCTCCCTAGGCTCCTGCCGTGGGGCCTGGTCCCGCCCACCTGGGCCCAGGTTCTCCGCAGGTGAATGCCTTTTGCGGACAGCAAGGACCACAGGCCGCGGATGCCTTCACGGGGAGGGGGGTTCGAGCTCTGTGGGACCCGGGTCCCAGCGGACACAGTCCCTTCTCGCGAAGTCCAGCCCAGACTTTAGAGAGTAGAAGCGTCTCGGTGCAGGTTTGCCGCCTCGGGGCAGGGTGGGGCCGTTTGAGCCAAGAAAGACTCTCAGCCCCCCAGGCAGGTCTCAGGCCCGAGTCCCCCCGGGAGACGGGGTCCCTGGGCGTGGGTCCGGCCCGCCCGGGCCCCTGCCCACCAGGCGCGGAACCCTGGCCCGCCCCTCATCGAGGCCCCGGGGCCCTAGTTCTTCCCTGGCACTCTGCCTCTGCCGGGGTGGGAGACGCGCTGGCAAGTGTGGTCCACGGGAAAAGGAACGGACCTCTGGGTGGCGGGCAGAGCTTCCAGTTCCACGGACAGGACCCCAGGGACTCTGTGAAGCGGGCCTGATATGTCCGGGGTGGGGCCCGTTGCCCCGAGGGAGGCTTCTGGTGGGGCTGCCTGCCCTCTGCCTGCCGGGTCCCGCGTCTTGGCCCGAAACCGGCCAGCGGCGGCTCTGACAAATGCCATCTCCTGGGGGCCTCCCCCCTGTTCCTCCATCCGTAAGGGGCGACCCCCTTACGGATGGAGGAACAGGGGGATCTTCGCAGTGGGGCGGTCGGGACGGAGGGGTCTGCGCGTCTCCAGCCACTTAGCCCAGTGACCCGCAGCCCGGCCCCAGAGTTCCAAGCTCCATGGAGGCAGGGGGCCTCTTATCACGGGAAGCAGGTGTCTCGCGGGGCTCCAGGGACGGCGTGGGCACTCTCTAGGCGAGAGAGGGTGCCCGTGCCCCGAGAGAGCCCCGGCGAGAGCCCGAGGCCTGGCCGCAGAGGCTGCCGTTGCCTCCCCCGGGCTCCTACCATGGGGCCTGGCCCTGCTCTCCCGAGGCCCTGGTTCGCCGCAGGTGAATGCCCTTTGCGGACGCCAAGGACAGGAGGCCGCCGATTCCCTCACAGAGGTGGGGGTTCGAGCTCTGGGGGACTGAGGTCGCAGCGGTCTCACTCCATTTTTGGGTGCTTCTGCACAGACTGGAGGGTTGAAGCGGCTGGGCCCAAGTCTGCCGCCTTGTGGCAGGGTGGGGGCGTTGCAGGCGAAGCAAGGCTCTTAGCCTCCCAGGCGGGGCACAGGCCAGACTCCCCACAGGAGAACAGGTCCGTGGACGAGGGTCCCGCCCGCCCGCCCGCCCGCCGGGACCCGCTCCACCTGGCGCGGAACCGTGGCCGGCCCCTCTTCCCGGCCCCAGGTCCCTAGTTCTTCCCTGGCACTCTGCCTCTGCGGGGGTGGGAGAGCTGCTGGGAAGTGTGGTCCACGGGAAAACGCACGGTCCTCTGGATGGCAGGGAGGGCTTCCGTTAACTCTGACACCAGCCCAGGGACCCTGTGAACCTGGCCTGATATCTCAAGGGGGGGCGGGGGGGGGCACGTTGCCCGGAGGGATGCTTGCGGTGGGGGGGCCTGCTTGCGCCTGCGCGGCCCCGCCTCTTGGCCCGTAAACCACCCGGCCGCGGCTCGGACAAAAGCCATCTCCTGGGCGCCTCCCCCCTGTTCTTCCATCCGTAAAGGGGGACCCCTTTACGGATGGAAGAACAGGGGGATCTTCGCAGTGGCGGGGACGGGACGGAGGGGTCTGCGGGTTTGCCGCCACGTAGGCCAGTTGCTCGCACCCCGGCCCCCTGTGTCCGTGCTCCATGGAGGAGGTGGGCCGCTTATGGCGGGATGCAGGCGTCCTGCGGGGCTCAAGGGACGGCGTGGGCGCTCCCCGGGCGAGAGAGGGCACCCGGGACCCGAGAGAGCACCCGGGAAAATGCCCCGCCCTGGCCCCCGTGGCTCCAGTGGCCTCCCTAGGCTCCTGCCGTGGGGCCTGGTCCCGCCCACCTGGGCCCAGGTTCTCCGCAGGTGAATGCCTTTAGCGGACAGCAAGGACCACAGGCCGCGGATGCCTTCACGGGGAGGGGGGTTCGAGCTCTGTGGGACCCGGGTCCCAGCGGACACAGTCCCTTCTCGCGAAGTCCAGCCCAGACTTTAGAGAGTAGAAGCGTCTCGGTGCAGGTTTGCCGCCTCGGGGCAGGGTGGGGCCGTTTGAGCCAAGAAAGACTCTCAGCCCCCCAGGCAGGTCTCAGGCCCGAGTCCCCCCGGGAGACGGGGTCCCTGGGCGTGGGTCCGGCCCGCCCGGGCCCCTGCCCACCAGGCGCGGAACCCTGGCCCGCCCCTCATCGAGGCCCCGGGGCCCTAGTTCTTCCCTGGCACTCTGCCTCTGCCGGGGTGGGAGACGCGCTGGCAAGTGTGGTCCACGGGAAAAGGAACGGACCTCTGGGTGGCGGGCAGAGCTTCCAGTTCCACGGACAGGACCCCAGGGACTCTGTGAAGCGGGCCTGATATGTCCGGGGTGGGGCCCGTTGCCCCGAGGGAGGCTTCTGGTGGGGCTGCCTGCCCTCTGCCTGCCGGGTCCCGCGTCTTGGCCCGAAACCGGCCAGCGGCGGCTCTGACAAATGCCATCTCCTGGGGGCCTCCCCCCTGTTCCTCCATCCGTAAGGGGCGACCCCCTTACGGATGGAGGAACAGGGGGATCTTCGCAGTGGGGCGGTCGGGACGGAGGGGTCTGCGCGTCTCCAGCCACTTAGCCCAGTGACCCGCAGCCCGGCCCCAGAGTTCCAAGCTCCATGGAGGCAGGGGGCCTCTTATCACGGGAAGCAGGTGTCTCGCGGGGCTCCAGGGACGGCGTGGGCACTCTCTAGGCGAGAGAGGGTGCCCGTGCCCCGAGAGAGCCCCGGCGAGAGCCCGAGGCCTGGCCGCAGAGGCTGCCGTTGCCTCCCCCGGGCTCCTACCATGGGGCCTGGCCCTGCTCTCCCGAGGCCCTGGTTCGCCGCAGGTGAATGCCTCTTGCGGACGCCAAGGACAGGAGGCCGCCGATTCCCTCACAGAGGTGGGGGTTCGAGCTCTGGGGGACTGAGGTCGCAGCGGTCTCACTCCATTTTGGGGTGCTTCTGCACAGACTGGAGGGTTGAAGCGGCTGGGCCCAAGTCTGCCGCCTTGTGGCAGGGTGGGGGCGTTGCAGGCGAAGCAAGGCTCTTAGCCTCCCAGGCGGGGCACAGGCCAGACTCCCCACAGGAGAACAGGTCCGTGGACGAGGGTCCCGCCCGCCCGCCCGCCCGCCGGGACCCGCTCCACCTGGCGCGGAACCGTGGCCGGCCCCTCTTCCCGGCCCCAGGTCCCTAGTTCTTCCCTGGCACTCTGCCTCTGCGGGGGTGGGAGAGCTGCTGGGAAGTGTGGTCCACGGGAAAACGCACGGTCCTCTGGATGGCAGGGAGGGCTTCCGTTAACTCTGACACCAGCCCAGGGACCCTGTGAACCTGGCCTGATATCTCAAGGGGGGGCGGGGGGGGCACGTTGCCCGGAGGGATGCTTGCGGGGGGGGGGGGGGGCCTGCTTGCGCCTGCGCGGCCCCGCCTCTTGGCCCGTAAACCACCCGGCCGCGGCTCGGACAAAAGCCATCTCCTGGGCGCCTCCCCCCTGTTCTTCCATCCGTAAAGGGGGACCCCTTTACGGATGGAAGAACAGGGGGATCTTCGCAGTGGCGGGGACGGGACGGAGGGGTCTGCGGGTTTGCCGCCACGTAGGCCAGTTGCTCGCACCCCGGCCCCCTGTGTCCGTGCTCCATGGAGGAGGTGGGCCGCTTATGGCGGGATGCAGGCGTCCTGCGGGGCTCAAGGGACGGCGTGGGCACTCCCCGGGCGAGAGAGGGCACCCGGGACCCGAGAGAGCACCCGGGAAAATGCCCCGCCCTGGCCCCCGTGGCTCCAGTGGCCTCCCTAGGCTCCTGCCGTGGGGCCTGGTCCCGCCCACCTGGGCCCAGGTTCTCCGCAGGTGAATGCCTTTTGCGGACAGCAAGGACCACAGGCCGCGGATGCCTTCACGGGGAGGGGGGTTCGAGCTCTGTGGGACCCGGGTCCCAGCGGACACAGTCCCTTCTCGCGAAGTCCAGCCCAGACTTTAGAGAGTAGAAGCGTCTCGGTGCAGGTTTGCCGCCTCGGGGCAGGGTGGGGCCGTTTGAGCCAAGAAAGACTCTCAGCCCCCCAGGCAGGTCTCAGGCCCGAGTCCCCCCGGGAGACGGGGTCCCTGGGCGTGGGTCCGGCCCGCCCGGGCCCCTGCCCACCAGGCGCGGAACCCTGGCCCGCCCCTCATCGAGGCCCCGGGGCCCTAGTTCTTCCCTGGCACTCTGCCTCTGCCGGGGTGGGAGACGCGCTGGCAAGTGTGGTCCACGGGAAAAGGAACGGACCTCTGGGTGGCGGGCAGAGCTTCCAGTTCCACGGACAGGACCCCAGGGACTCTGTGAAGCGGGCCTGATATGTCCGGGGTGGGGCCCGTTGCCCCGAGGGAGGCTTCTGGTGGGGCTGCCTGCCCTCTGCCTGCCGGGTCCCGCGTCTTGGCCCGAAACCGGCCAGCGGCGGCTCTGACAAATGCCATCTCCTGGGGGCCTCCCCCCTGTTCCTCCATCCGTAAGGGGCGACCCCCTTACGGATGGAGGAACAGGGGGATCTTCGCAGTGGGGCGGTCGGGACGGAGGGGTCTGCGCGTCTCCAGCCACTTAGCCCAGTGACCCGCAGCCCGGCCCCAGAGTTCCAAGCTCCATGGAGGCAGGGGGCCTCTTATCACGGGAAGCAGGTGTCTCGCGGGGCTCCAGGGACGGCGTGGGCACTCTCTAGGCGAGAGAGGGTGCCCGTGCCCCGAGAGAGCCCCGGCGAGAGCCCGAGGCCTGGCCGCAGAGGCTGCCGTTGCCTCCCCCGGGCTCCTACCATGGGGCCTGGCCCTGCTCTCCCGAGGCCCTGGTTCGCCGCAGGTGAATGCCTCTTGCGGACGCCAAGGACAGGAGGCCGCCGATTCCCTCACAGAGGTGGGGGTTCGAGCTCTGGGGGACTGAGGTCGCAGCGGTCTCACTCCATTTTGGGGTGCTTCTGCACAGACTGGAGGGTTGAAGCGGCTGGGCCCAAGTCTGCCGCCTTGTGGCAGGGTGGGGGCGTTGCAGGCGAAGCAAGGCTCTTAGCCTCCCAGGCGGGGCACAGGCCAGACTCCCCACAGGAGAACAGGTCCGTGGACGAGGGTCCCGCCCGCCCGCCCGCCCGCCGGGACCCGCTCCACCTGGCGCGGAACCGTGGCCGGCCCCTCTTCCCGGCCCCAGGTCCCTAGTTCTTCCCTGGCACTCTGCCTCTGCGGGGGTGGGAGAGCTGCTGGGAAGTGTGGTCCACGGGAAAACGCACGGTCCTCTGGATGGCAGGGAGGGCTTCCGTTAACTCTGACACCAGCCCAGGGACCCTGTGAACCTGGCCTGATATCTCAAGGGGGGGCGGGGGGGGCACGTTGCCCGGAGGGATGCTTGCGGGGGGGGGGGGGGCCTGCTTGCGCCTGCGCGGCCCCGCCTCTTGGCCCGTAAACCACCCGGCCGCGGCTCGGACAAAAGCCATCTCCTGGGCGCCTCCCCCCTGTTCTTCCATCCGTAAAGGGGGACCCCTTTACGGATGGAAGAACAGGGGGATCTTCGCAGTGGCGGGGACGGGACGGAGGGGTCTGCGGGTTTGCCGCCACGTAGGCCAGTTGCTCGCACCCCGGCCCCCTGTGTCCGTGCTCCATGGAGGAGGTGGGCCGCTTATGGCGGGATGCAGGCGTCCTGCGGGGCTCAAGGGACGGCGTGGGCACTCCCCGGGCGAGAGAGGGCACCCGGGACCCGAGAGAGCACCCGGGAAAATGCCCCGCCCTGGCCCCCGTGGCTCCAGTGGCCTCCCTAGGCTCCTGCCGTGGGGCCTGGTCCCGCCCACCTGGGCCCAGGTTCTCCGCAGGTGAATGCCTTTTGCGGACAGCAAGGACCACAGGCCGCGGATGCCTTCACGGGGAGGGGGGTTCGAGCTCTGTGGGACCCGGGTCCCAGCGGACACAGTCCCTTCTCGCGAAGTCCAGCCCAGACTTTAGAGAGTAGAAGCGTCTCGGTGCAGGTTTGCCGCCTCGGGGCAGGGTGGGGCCGTTTGAGCCAAGAAAGACTCTCAGCCCCCCAGGCAGGTCTCAGGCCCGAGTCCCCCCGGGAGACGGGGTCCCTGGGCGTGGGTCCGGCCCGCCCGGGCCCCTGCCCACCAGGCGCGGAACCCTGGCCCGCCCCTCATCGAGGCCCCGGGGCCCTAGTTCTTCCCTGGCACTCTGCCTCTGCCGGGGTGGGAGACGCGCTGGCAAGTGTGGTCCACGGGAAAAGGAACGGACCTCTGGGTGGCGGGCAGAGCTTCCAGTTCCACGGACAGGACCCCAGGGACTCTGTGAAGCGGGCCTGATATGTCCGGGGTGGGGCCCGTTGCCCCGAGGGAGGCTTCTGGTGGGGCTGCCTGCCCTCTGCCTGCCGGGTCCCGCGTCTTGGCCCGAAACCGGCCAGCGGCGGCTCTGACAAATGCCATCTCCTGGGGGCCTCCCCCCTGTTCCTCCATCCGTAAGGGGCGACCCCCTTACGGATGGAGGAACAGGGGGATCTTCGCAGTGGGGCGGTCGGGACGGAGGGGTCTGCGCGTCTCCAGCCACTTAGCCCAGTGACCCGCAGCCCGGCCCCAGAGTTCCAAGCTCCATGGAGGCAGGGGGCCTCTTATCACGGGAAGCAGGTGTCTCGCGGGGCTCCAGGGACGGCGTGGGCACTCTCTAGGCGAGAGAGGGTGCCCGTGCCCCGAGAGAGCCCCGGCGAGAGCCCGAGGCCTGGCCGCAGAGGCTGCCGTTGCCTCCCCCGGGCTCCTACCATGGGGCCTGGCCCTGCTCTCCCGAGGCCCTGGTTCGCCGCAGGTGAATGCCTCTTGCGGACGCCAAGGACAGGAGGCCGCCGATTCCCTCACAGAGGTGGGGGTTCGAGCTCTGGGGGACTGAGGTCGCAGCGGTCTCACTCCATTTTTGGGTGCTTCTGCACAGACTGGAGGGTTGAAGCGGCTGGGCCCAAGTCTGCCGCCTTGTGGCAGGGTGGGGGCGTTGCAGGCGAAGCAAGGCTCTTAGCCTCCCAGGCGGGGCACAGGCCAGACTCCCCACAGGAGAACAGGTCCGTGGACGAGGGTCCCGCCCGCCCGCCCGCCCGCCGGGACCCGCTCCACCTGGCGCGGAACCGTGGCCGGCCCCTCTTCCCGGCCCCAGGTCCCTAGTTCTTCCCTGGCACTCTGCCTCTGCGGGGGTGGGAGAGCTGCTGGGAAGTGTGGTCCACGGGAAAACGCACGGTCCTCTGGATGGCAGGGAGGGCTTCCGTTAACTCTGACACCAGCCCAGGGACCCTGTGAACCTGGCCTGATATCTCAAGGGGGGGCGGGGGGGGCACGTTGCCCGGAGGGATGCTTGCGGGGGGGGGGGGGGGCCTGCTTGCGCCTGCGCGGCCCCGCCTCTTGGCCCGTAAACCACCCGGCCGCGGCTCGGACAAAAGCCATCTCCTGGGCGCCTCCCCCCTGTTCTTCCATCCGTAAAGGGGGACCCCTTTACGGATGGAAGAACAGGGGGATCTTCGCAGTGGCGGGGACGGGACGGAGGGGTCTGCGGGTTTGCCGCCACGTGGGCCAGTTGCTCGCACCCCGGCCCCCTGTGTCCGTGCTCCATGGAGGAGGTGGGCCGCTTATGGCGGGATGCAGGCGTCCTGCGGGGCTCAAGGGACGGCGTGGGCACTCCCCGGGCGAGAGAGGGCACCCGGGACCCGAGAGAGCACCCGGGAAAAGGCCCCGCCCTGGCCCCCGTGGCTCCAGTGGCCTCCCTAGGCTCCTGCCGTGGGGCCTGGTCCCGCCCACCTGGGCCCAGGTTCTCCGCAGGTGAATGCCTTTAGCGGACAGCAAGGACCACAGGCCGCGGATGCCTTCACGGGGAGGGGGGTTCGAGCTCTGTGGGACCCGGGTCCCAGCGGACACAGTCCCTTCTCGCGAAGTCCAGCCCAGACTTTAGAGAGTAGAAGCGTCTCGGTGCAGGTTTGCCGCCTCGGGGCAGGGTGGGGCCGTTTGAGCCAAGAAAGACTCTCAGCCCCCCAGGCAGGTCTCAGGCCCGAGTCCCCCCGGGAGACGGGGTCCCTGGGCGTGGGTCCGGCCCGCCCGGGCCCCTGCCCACCAGGCGCGGAACCCTGGCCCGCCCCTCATCGAGGCCCCGGGGCCCTAGTTCTTCCCTGGCACTCTGCCTCTGCCGGGGTGGGAGACGCGCTGGCAAGTGTGGTCCACGGGAAAAGGAACGGACCTCTGGGTGGCGGGCAGAGCTTCCAGTTCCACGGACAGGACCCCAGGGACTCTGTGAAGCGGGCCTGATATGTCCGGGGTGGGGCCCGTTGCCCCGAGGGAGGCTTCTGGTGGGGCTGCCTGCCCTCTGCCTGCCGGGTCCCGCGTCTTGGCCCGAAACCGGCCAGCGGCGGCTCTGACAAATGCCATCTCCTGGGGGCCTCCCCCCTGTTCCTCCATCCGTAAGGGGCGACCCCCTTACGGATGGAGGAACAGGGGGATCTTCGCAGTGGGGCGGTCGGGACGGAGGGGTCTGCGCGTCTCCAGCCACTTAGCCCAGTGACCCGCAGCCCGGCCCCAGAGTTCCAAGCTCCATGGAGGCAGGGGGCCTCTTATCACGGGAAGCAGGTGTCTCGCGGGGCTCCAGGGACGGCGTGGGCACTCTCTAGGCGAGAGAGGGTGCCCGTGCCCCGAGAGAGCCCCGGCGAGAGCCCGAGGCCTGGCCGCAGAGGCTGCCGTTGCCTCCCCCGGGCTCCTACCATGGGGCCTGGCCCTGCTCTCCCGAGGCCCTGGTTCGCCGCAGGTGAATGCCTCTTGCGGACGCCAAGGACAGGAGGCCGCCGATTCCCTCACAGAGGTGGGGGTTCGAGCTCTGGGGGACTGAGGTCGCAGCGGTCTCACTCCATTTTGGGGTGCTTCTGCACAGACTGGAGGGTTGAAGCGGCTGGGCCCAAGTCTGCCGCCTTGTGGCAGGGTGGGGGCGTTGCAGGCGAAGCAAGGCTCTTAGCCTCCCAGGCGGGGCACAGGCCAGACTCCCCACAGGAGAACAGGTCCGTGGACGAGGGTCCCGCCCGCCCGCCCGCCCGCCGGGACCCGCTCCACCTGGCGCGGAACCGTGGCCGGCCCCTCTTCCCGGCCCCAGGTCCCTAGTTCTTCCCTGGCACTCTGCCTCTGCGGGGGTGGGAGAGCTGCTGGGAAGTGTGGTCCACGGGAAAACGCACGGTCCTCTGGATGGCAGGGAGGGCTTCCGTTAACTCTGACACCAGCCCAGGGACCCTGTGAACCTGGCCTGATATCTCAAGGGGGGGCGGGGGGGGCACGTTGCCCGGAGGGATGCTTGCGGGGGTGGGGGGGGCCTGCTTGCGCCTGCGCGGCCCCGCCTCTTGGCCCGTAAACCACCCGGCCGCGGCTCGGACAAAAGCCATCTCCTGGGCGCCTCCCCCCTGTTCTTCCATCCGTAAAGGGGGACCCCTTTACGGATGGAAGAACAGGGGGATCTTCGCAGTGGCGGGGACGGGACGGAGGGGTCTGCGGGTTTGCCGCCACGAGGGCCAGTTGCTCGCACCCCGGCCCCCTGTGTCCGTGCTCCATGGAGGAGGTGGGCCGCTTATGGCGGGATGCAGGCGTCCTGCGGGGCTCAAGGGACGGCGGACGGCGTGGGCACTCCCCGGGCGAGAGAGGGCACCCGGGACCCGAGAGAGCACCCGGGAAAATGCCCCGCCCTGGCCCCCGTGGCTCCAGTGGCCTCCCTAGGCTCCTGCCGTGGGGCCTGGTCCCGCTCACCTGGGCCCAGGTTCTCCGCAGGTGAATGCCTTTTGCGGACAGCAAGGACCACAGGCCGCGGATGCCTTCACGGGGAGGGGGGTTCGAGCTCTGTGGGACCCGGGTCCCAGCGGACACAGTCCCTTCTCGCGAAGTCCAGCCCAGACTTTAGAGAGTAGAAGCGTCTCGGTGCAGGTTTGCCGCCTCGGGGCAGGGTGGGGCCGTTTGAGCCAAGAAAGACTCTCAGCCCCCCAGGCAGGTCTCAGGCCCGAGTCCCCCCGGGAGACGGGGTCCCTGGGCGTGGGTCCGGCCCGCCCGGGCCCCTGCCCACCAGGCGCGGAACCCTGGCCCGCCCCTCATCGAGGCCCCGGGGCCCTAGTTCTTCCCTGGCACTCTGCCTCTGCCGGGGTGGGAGACGCGCTGGCAAGTGTGGTCCACGGGAAAAGGAACGGACCTCTGGGTGGCGGGCAGAGCTTCCAGTTCCACGGACAGGACCCCAGGGACTCTGTGAAGCGGGCCTGATATGTCCGGGGTGGGGCCCGTTGCCCCGAGGGAGGCTTCTGGTGGGGCTGCCTGCCCTCTGCCTGCCGGGTCCCGCGTCTTGGCCCGAAACCGGCCAGCGGCGGCTCTGACAAATGCCATCTCCTGGGGGCCTCCCCCCTGTTCCTCCATCCGTAAGGGGCGACCCCCTTACGGATGGAGGAACAGGGGGATCTTCGCAGTGGGGCGGTCGGGACGGAGGGGTCTGCGCGTCTCCAGCCACTTAGCCCAGTGACCCGCAGCCCGGCCCCAGAGTTCCAAGCTCCATGGAGGCAGGGGGCCTCTTATCACGGGAAGCAGGTGTCTCGCGGGGCTCCAGGGACGGCGTGGGCACTCTCTAGGCGAGAGAGGGTGCCCGTGCCCCGAGAGAGCCCCGGCGAGAGCCCGAGGCCTGGCCGCAGAGGCTGCCGTTGCCTCCCCCGGGCTCCTACCATGGGGCCTGGCCCTGCTCTCCCGAGGCCCTGGTTCGCCGCAGGTGAATGCCTCTTGCGGACGCCAAGGACAGGAGGCCGCCGATTCCCTCACAGAGGTGGGGGTTCGAGCTCTGGGGGACTGAGGTCGCAGCGGTCTCACTCCATTTTGGGGTGCTTCTGCACAGACTGGAGGGTTGAAGCGGCTGGGCCCAAGTCTGCCGCCTTGTGGCAGGGTGGGGGCGTTGCAGGCGAAGCAAGGCTCTTAGCCTCCCAGGCGGGGCACAGGCCAGACTCCCCACAGGAGAACAGGTCCGTGGACGAGGGTCCCGCCCGCCCGCCCGCCCGCCGGGACCCGCTCCACCTGGCGCGGAACCGTGGCCGGCCCCTCTTCCCGGCCCCAGGTCCCTAGTTCTTCCCTGGCACTCTGCCTCTGCGGGGGTGGGAGAGCTGCTGGGAAGTGTGGTCCACGGGAAAACGCACGGTCCTCTGGATGGCAGGGAGGGCTTCCGTTAACTCTGACACCAGCCCAGGGACCCTGTGAACCTGGCCTGATATCTCAAGGGGGGGCGGGGGGGGCACGTTGCCCGGAGGGATACTTGCGGGGGGGGGGGGGGGCCTGCTTGCGCCTGCGCGGCCCCGCCTCTTGGCCCGTAAACCACCCGGCCGCGGCTCGGACAAAAGCCATCTCCTGGGCGCCTCTCCCCTGTTCTTCCATCCGTAAAGGGGGACCCCTTTACGGATGGAAGAACAGGGGGATCTTCGCAGTGGCGGGGACGGGACGGAGGGGTCTGCGGGTTTGCCGCCACGTGGGCCAGTTGCTCGCACCCCGGCCCCCTGTGTCCGTGCTCCATGGAGGAGGTGGGCCGCTTATGGCGGGATGCAGGCGTCCTGCGGGGCTCAAGGGACGGCGGACGGCGTGGGCACTCCCCGGGCGAGAGAGGGCACCCGGGACCCGAGAGAGCACCCGGGAAAATGCCCCGCCCTGGCCCCCGTGGCTCCAGTGGCCTCCCTAGGCTCCTGCCGTGGGGCCTGGTCCCGCTCACCTGGGCCCAGGTTCTCCGCAGGTGAATGCCTTTTGCGGACAGCAAGGACCACAGGCCGCGGATGCCTTCACGGGGAGGGGGGTTCGAGCTCTGTGGGACCCGGGTCCCAGCGGACACAGTCCCTTCTCGCGAAGTCCAGCCCAGACTTTAGAGAGTAGAAGCGTCTCGGTGCAGGTTTGCCGCCTCGGGGCAGGGTGGGGCCGTTTGAGCCAAGAAAGACTCTCAGCCCCCCAGGCAGGTCTCAGGCCCGAGTCCCCCCGGGAGACGGGGTCCCTGGGCGTGGGTCCGGCCCGCCCGGGCCCCTGCCCACCAGGCGCGGAACCCTGGCCCGCCCCTCATCGAGGCCCCGGGGCCCTAGTTCTTCCCTGGCACTCTGCCTCTGCCGGGGTGGGAGACGCGCTGGCAAGTGTGGTCCACGGGAAAAGGAACGGACCTCTGGGTGGCGGGCAGAGCTTCCAGTTCCACGGACAGGACCCCAGGGACTCTGTGAAGCGGGCCTGATATGTCCGGGGTGGGGCCCGTTGCCCCGAGGGAGGCTTCTGGTGGGGCTGCCTGCCCTCTGCCTGCCGGGTCCCGCGTCTTGGCCCGAAACCGGCCAGCGGCGGCTCTGACAAATGCCATCTCCTGGGGGCCTCCCCCCTGTTCCTCCATCCGTAAGGGGCGACCCCCTTACGGATGGAGGAACAGGGGGATCTTCGCAGTGGGGCGGTCGGGACGGAGGGGTCTGCGCGTCTCCAGCCACTTAGCCCAGTGACCCGCAGCCCGGCCCCAGAGTTCCAAGCTCCATGGAGGCAGGGGGCCTCTTATCACGGGAAGCAGGTGTCTCGCGGGGCTCCAGGGACGGCGTGGGCACTCTCTAGGCGAGAGAGGGTGCCCGTGCCCCGAGAGAGCCCCGGCGAGAGCCCGAGGCCTGGCCGCAGAGGCTGCCGTTGCCTCCCCCGGGCTCCTACCATGGGGCCTGGCCCTGCTCTCCCGAGGCCCTGGTTCGCCGCAGGTGAATGCCTCTTGCGGACGCCAAGGACAGGAGGCCGCCGATTCCCTCACAGAGGTGGGGGTTCGAGCTCTGGGGGACTGAGGTCGCAGCGGTCTCACTCCATTTTGGGGTGCTTCTGCACAGACTGGAGGGTTGAAGCGGCTGGGCCCAAGTCTGCCGCCTTGTGGCAGGGTGGGGGCGTTGCAGGCGAAGCAAGGCTCTTAGCCTCCCAGGCGGGGCACAGGCCAGACTCCCCACAGGAGAACAGGTCCGTGGACGAGGGTCCCGCCCGCCCGCCCGCCCGCCGGGACCCGCTCCACCTGGCGCGGAACCGTGGCCGGCCCCTCTTCCCGGCCCCAGGTCCCTAGTTCTTCCCTGGCACTCTGCCTCTGCGGGGGTGGGAGAGCTGCTGGGAAGTGTGGTCCACGGGAAAACGCACGGTCCTCTGGATGGCAGGGAGGGCTTCCGTTAACTCTGACACCAGCCCAGGGACCCTGTGAACCTGGCCTGATATCTCAAGGGGGGGCGGGGGGGGCACGTTGCCCGGAGGGATGCTTGCGGGGGGGGGGGGGGGCCTGCTTGCGCCTGCGCGGCCCCGCCTCTTGGCCCGTAAACCACCCGGCCGCGGCTCGGACAAAAGCCATCTCCTGGGCGCCTCCCCCCTGTTCTTCCATCCGTAAAGGGGGACCCCTTTACGGATGGAAGAACAGGGGGATCTTCGCAGTGGCGGGGACGGGACGGAGGGGTCTGCGGGTTTGCCGCCACGTGGGCCAGTTGCTCGCACCCCGGCCCCCTGTGTCCGTGCTCCATGGAGGAGGTGGGCCGCTTATGGCGGGATGCAGGCGTCCTGCGGGGCTCAAGGGACGGCGGACGGCGTGGGCACTCCCCGGGCGAGAGAGGGCACCCGGGACCCGAGAGAGCACCCGGGAAAATGCCCCGCCCTGGCCCCCGTGGCTCCAGTGGCCTCCCTAGGCTCCTGCCGTGGGGCCTGGTCCCGCTCACCTGGGCCCAGGTTCTCCGCAGGTGAATGCCTTTTGCGGACAGCAAGGACCACAGGCCGCGGATGCCTTCACGGGGAGGGGGGTTCGAGCTCTGTGGGACCCGGGTCCCAGCGGACACAGTCCCTTCTCGCGAAGTCCAGCCCAGACTTTAGAGAGTAGAAGCGTCTCGGTGCAGGTTTGCCGCCTCGGGGCAGGGTGGGGCCGTTTGAGCCAAGAAAGACTCTCAGCCCCCCAGGCAGGTCTCAGGCCCGAGTCCCCCCGGGAGACGGGGTCCCTGGGCGTGGGTCCGGCCCGCCCGGGCCCCTGCCCACCAGGCGCGGAACCCTGGCCCGCCCCTCATCGAGGCCCCGGGGCCCTAGTTCTTCCCTGGCACTCTGCCTCTGCCGGGGTGGGAGACGCGCTGGCAAGTGTGGTCCACGGGAAAAGGAACGGACCTCTGGGTGGCGGGCAGAGCTTCCAGTTCCACGGACAGGACCCCAGGGACTCTGTGAAGCGGGCCTGATATGTCCGGGGTGGGGCCCGTTGCCCCGAGGGAGGCTTCTGGTGGGGCTGCCTGCCCTCTGCCTGCCGGGTCCCGCGTCTTGGCCCGAAACCGGCCAGCGGCGGCTCTGACAAATGCCATCTCCTGGGGGCCTCCCCCCTGTTCCTCCATCCGTAAGGGGCGACCCCCTTACGGATGGAGGAACAGGGGGATCTTCGCAGTGGGGCGGTCGGGACGGAGGGGTCTGCGCGTCTCCAGCCACTTAGCCCAGTGACCCGCAGCCCGGCCCCAGAGTTCCAAGCTCCATGGAGGCAGGGGGCCTCTTATCACGGGAAGCAGGTGTCTCGCGGGGCTCCAGGGACGGCGTGGGCACTCTCTAGGCGAGAGAGGGTGCCCGTGCCCCGAGAGAGCCCCGGCGAGAGCCCGAGGCCTGGCCGCAGAGGCTGCCGTTGCCTCCCCCGGGCTCCTACCATGGGGCCTGGCCCTGCTCTCCCGAGGCCCTGGTTCGCCGCAGGTGAATGCCTCTTGCGGACGCCAAGGACAGGAGGCCGCCGATTCCCTCACAGAGGTGGGGGTTCGAGCTCTGGGGGACTGAGGTCGCAGCGGTCTCACTCCATTTTGGGGTGCTTCTGCACAGACTGGAGGGTTGAAGCGGCTGGGCCCAAGTCTGCCGCCTTGTGCAGGGTGGGGGCGTTGCAGGCGAAGCAAGGCTCTTAGCCTCCCAGGCGGGGCACAGGCCAGACTCCCCACAGGAGAACAGGTCCGTGGACGAGGGTCCCGCCCGCCCGCCCGCCCGCCGGGACCCGCTCCACCTGGCGCGGAACCGTGGCCGGCCCCTCTTCCCGGCCCCAGGTCCCTAGTTCTTCCCTGGCACTCTGCCTCTGCGGGGGTGGAGAGCTGCTGGGAAGTGTGGTCCACGGGAAAACGCACGGTCCTCTGGATGGCAGGGAGGGCTTCCGTTAACTCTGACACCAGCCCAGGGACCCTGTGAACCTGGCCTGATATCTCAAGGGGGGGCGGGGGGGGCACGTTGCCCGGAGGGATGCTTGCGGGGGGGGGGGGGCCTGCTTGCGCCTGCGCGGGCCCCGCCTCTTGGCCCGTAAACCACCCGGCCGCGGCTCGGACAAAAGCCATCTCCTGGGCGCCTCCCCCCTGTTCTTCCATCCGTAAAGGGGGACCCCTTTACGGATGGAAGAACAGGGGGATCTTCGCAGTGG
The DNA here is from genome assembly GCF_022682495.2 of Desmodus rotundus. NCBI lineage: Eukaryota > Metazoa > Chordata > Mammalia > Chiroptera > Phyllostomidae > Desmodus > Desmodus rotundus. The sequence continues at coordinate 46,486 of NW_026527345.1, forward strand.
CGGGGGACGGGACGGAGGGGTCTGCGGGTTTGCCGCCACGTGGGCCAGTTGCTCGCACCCCGGCCCCCTGTGTCCGTGCTCCATGGAGGAGGTGGGGCCCGCTTATGGCGGGATGCAGGCGTCCTGCGGGGCTCAAGGGACGGCGGACGGCGTGGGCACTCCCGGGCGAGAGAGGGCACCCGGGACCCGAGAGAGCACCCGGGAAAATGCCCCGCCCTGGCCCCCGTGGCTCCAGTGGCCTCCCTAGGCTCCTGCCGTGGGGCCTGGTCCCGCTCACCTGGGCCCAGGTTCTCCGCAGGTGAATGCCTTTTGCGGACAGCAAGGACCACAGGCCGCGGATGCCTTCACGGGGAGGGGGGTTCGAGCTCTGTGGGACCCGGGTCCCAGCGGACACAGTCCCTTCTCGCGAAGTCCAGCCCAGACTTTAGAGAGTAGAAGCGTCTCGGTGCAGGTTTGCCGCCTCGGGGCAGGGTGGGGCCGTTTGAGCCAAGAAAGACTCTCAGCCCCCCAGGCAGGTCTCAGGCCCGAGTCCCCCCGGGAGACGGGGTCCCTGGGCGTGGGTCCGGCCCGCCCGGGCCCCTGCCCACCAGGCGCGGAACCCTGGCCCGCCCCTCATCGAGGCCCCGGGGCCCTAGTTCTTCCCTGGCACTCTGCCTCTGCCGGGGTGGGAGACGCGCTGGCAAGTGTGGTCCACGGGAAAAGGAACGGACCTCTGGGTGGCGGGCAGAGCTTCCAGTTCCACGGACAGGACCCCAGGGACTCTGTGAAGCGGGCCTGATATGTCCGGGGTGGGGCCCGTTGCCCCGAGGGAGGCTTCTGGTGGGGCTGCCTGCCCTCTGGCCTGCCGGGTCCCGCGTCTTGGCCCGAAACCGGCCAGCGGCGGCTCTGACAAATGCCATCTCCTGGGGGCCTCCCCCCTGTTCCTCCATCCGTAAGGGGCGACCCCCTTACGGATGGAGGAACAGGGGGATCTTCGCAGTGGGGCGGTCGGGACGGAGGGGTCTGCGCGTCTCCAGCCACTTAGCCCAGTGACCCGCAGCCCGGCCCCAGAGTTCCAAGCTCCATGGAGGCAGGGGGCCTCTTATCACGGGAAGCAGGTGTCTCGCGGGGCTCCAGGGACGGCGTGGGCACTCTCTAGGCGAGAGAGGGTGCCCGTGCCCCGAGAGAGCCCCGGCGAGAGCCCGAGGCCTGGCCGCAGAGGCTGCCGTTGCCTCCCCCGGGCTCCTACCATGGGGCCTGGCCCTGCTCTCCCGAGGCCCTGGTTCGCCGCAGGTGAATGCCTCTTGCGGACGCCAAGGACAGGAGGCCGCCGATTCCCTCACAGAGGTGGGGGTTCGAGCTCTGGGGGACTGAGGTCGCAGCGGTCTCACTCCATTTTGGGGTGCTTCTGCACAGACTGGAGGGTTGAAGCGGCTGGGCCCAAGTCTGCCGCCTTGTGGCAGGGTGGGGGCGTTGCAGGCGAAGCAAGGCTCTTAGCCTCCCAGGCGGGGCACAGGCCAGACTCCCCACAGGAGAACAGGTCCGTGGACGAGGGTCCCGCCCGCCCGCCCGCCCGCCGGGACCCGCTCCACCTGGCGCGGAACCGTGGCCGGCCCCTCTTCCAGGCCCCAGGTCCCTAGTTCTTCCCTGGCACTCTGCCTCTGCGGGGGTGGGAGAGCTGCTGGGAAGTGTGGTCCACGGGAAAACGCACGGTCCTCTGGATGGCAGGGAGGGCTTCCGTTAACTCTGACACCAGCCCAGGGACCCTGTGAACCTGGCCTGATATCTCAAGGGGGGGCGGGGGGGGCACGTTGCCCGGAGGGATGCTTGCGGGGGGGGGGGGCCTGCTTGCGCCTGCGCGGCCCCGCCTCTTGGCCCGTAAACCACCCGGCCGCGGCTCGGACAAAAGCCATCTCCTGGGCGCCTCCCCCCTGTTCTTCCATCCGTAAAGGGGGACCCCTTTACGGATGGAAGAACAGGGGGATCTTCGCAGTGGCGGGGACGGGACGGAGGGGTCTGCGGGTTTGCCGCCACGTGGGCCAGTTGCTCGCACCCCGGCCCCCTGTGTCCGTGCTCCATGGAGGAGGTGGGCCGCTTATGGCGGGATGCAGGCGTCCTGCGGGGCTCAAGGGACGGCGGACGGCGTGGGCACTCCCCGGGCGAGAGAGGGCACCCGGGACCCGAGAGAGCACCCGGGAAAATGCCCCGCCCTGGCCCCCGTGGCTCCAGTGGCCTCCCTAGGCTCCTGCCGTGGGGCCTGGTCCCGCTCACCTGGGCCCAGGTTCTCCGCAGGTGAATGCCTTTTGCGGACAGCAAGGACCACAGGCCGCGGATGCCTTCACGGGGAGGGGGGTTCGAGCTCTGTGGGACCCGGGTCCCAGCGGACACAGTCCCTTCTCGCGAAGTCCAGCCCAGACTTTAGAGAGTAGAAGCGTCTCGGTGCAGGTTTGCCGCCTCGGGGCAGGGTGGGGCCGTTTGAGCCAAGAAAGACTCTCAGCCCCCCAGGCAGGTCTCAGGCCCGAGTCCCCCCGGGAGACGGGGTCCCTGGGCGTGGGTCCGGCCCGCCCGGGCCCCTGCCCACCAGGCGCGGAACCCTGGCCCGCCCCTCATCGAGGCCCCGGGGCCCTAGTTCTTCCCTGGCACTCTGCCTCTGCCGGGGTGGGAGACGCGCTGGCAAGTGTGGTCCACGGGAAAAGGAACGGACCTCTGGGTGGCGGGCAGAGCTTCCAGTTCCACGGACAGGACCCCAGGGACTCTGTGAAGCGGGCCTGATATGTCCGGGGTGGGGCCCGTTGCCCCGAGGGAGGCTTCTGGTGGGGCTGCCTGCCCTCTGCCTGCCGGGTCCCGCGTCTTGGCCCGAAACCGGCCAGCGGCGGCTCTGACAAATGCCATCTCCTGGGGGCCTCCCCCCTGTTCCTCCATCCGTAAGGGGCGACCCCCTTACGGATGGAGGAACAGGGGGATCTTCGCAGTGGGGCGGTCGGGACGGAGGGGTCTGCGCGTCTCCAGCCACTTAGCCCAGTGACCCGCAGCCCGGCCCCAGAGTTCCAAGCTCCATGGAGGCAGGGGGCCTCTTATCACGGGAAGCAGGTGTCTCGCGGGGCTCCAGGGACGGCGTGGGCACTCTCTAGGCGAGAGAGGGTGCCCGTGCCCCGAGAGAGCCCCGGCGAGAGCCCGAGGCCTGGCCGCAGAGGCTGCCGTTGCCTCCCCCGGGCTCCTACCATGGGGCCTGGCCCTGCTCTCCCGAGGCCCTGGTTCGCCGCAGGTGAATGCCTCTTGCGGACGCCAAGGACAGGAGGCCGCCGATTCCCTCACAGAGGTGGGGGTTCGAGCTCTGGGGGACTGAGGTCGCAGCGGTCTCACTCCATTTTGGGGTGCTTCTGCACAGACTGGAGGGTTGAAGCGGCTGGGCCCAAGTCTGCCGCCTTGTGGCAGGGTGGGGGCGTTGCAGGCGAAGCAAGGCTCTTAGCCTCCCAGGCGGGGCACAGGCCAGACTCCCCACAGGAGAACAGGTCCGTGGACGAGGGTCCCGCCCGCCCGCCCGCCCGCCGGGACCCGCTCCACCTGGCGCGGAACCGTGGCCGGCCCCTCTTCCCGGCCCCAGGTCCCTAGTTCTTCCCTGGCACTCTGCCTCTGCGGGGGTGGGAGAGCTGCTGGGAAGTGTGGTCCACGGGAAAACGCACGGTCCTCTGGATGGCAGGGAGGGCTTCCGTTAACTCTGACACCAGCCCAGGGACCCTGTGAACCTGGCCTGATATCTCAAGGGGGGGCGGGGGGGGGCACGTTGCCCGGAGGGATGCTTGCGGGGGGGGGGGGGGCCTGCTTGCGCCTGCGCGGCCCCGCCTCTTGGCCCGTAAACCACCCGGCCGCGGCTCGGACAAAAGCCATCTCCTGGGCGCCTACCCCCTGTTCTTCCATCCGTAAAGGGGGACCCCTTTACGGATGGAAGAACAGGGGGATCTTCGCAGTGGCGGGGACGGGACGGAGGGGTCTGCGGGTTTGCCGCCACGAGGGCCAGTTGGTCGCACCCCGGCCCCCTGTGTCCGTGCTCCATGGAGGAGGTGGGCCGCTTATGGCGGGATGCAGGCGTCCTGCGGGGCTCAAGGGACGGCGGACGGCGTGGGCACTCCCCGGGCGAGAGAGGGCACCCGGGACCCGAGAGAGCACCCGGGAAAATGCCCCGCCCTGGCCCCCGTGGCTCCAGTGGCCTCCCTAGGCTCCTGCCGTGGGGCCTGGTCCCGCTCACCTGGGCCCAGGTTCTCCGCAGGTGAATGCCTTTTGCGGACAGCAAGGACCACAGGCCGCGGATGCCTTCACGGGGAGGGGGGTTCGAGCTCTGTGGGACCCGGGTCCCAGCGGACACAGTCCCTTCTCGCGAAGTCCAGCCCAGACTATAGAGAGTAGAAGCGTCTCGGTGCAGGTTTGCCGCCTCGGGGCAGGGTGGGGCCGTTTGAGCCAAGAAAGACTCTCAGCCCCCCAGGCAGGTCTCAGGCCCGAGTCCCCCCGGGAGACGGGGTCCCTGGGCGTGGGTCCGGCCCGCCCGGGCCCCTGCCCACCAGGCGCGGAACCCTGGCCCGCCCCTCATCGAGGCCCCGGGGCCCTAGTTCTTCCCTGGCACTCTGCCTCTGCCGGGGTGGGAGACGCGCTGGCAAGTGTGGTCCACGGGAAAAGGAACGGACCTCTGGGTGGCGGGCAGAGCTTCCAGTTCCACGGACAGGACCCCAGGGACTCTGTGAAGCGGGCCTGATATGTCCGGGGTGGGGCCCGTTGCCCCGAGGGAGGCTTCTGGTGGGGCTGCCTGCCCTCTGCCTGCCGGGTCCCGCGTCTTGGCCCGAAACCGGCCAGCGGCGGCTCTGACAAATGCCATCTCCTGGGGGCCTCCCCCCTGTTCCTCCATCCGTAAGGGGCGACCCCCTTACGGATGGAGGAACAGGGGGATCTTCGCAGTGGGGCGGTCGGGACGGAGGGGTCTGCGCGTCTCCAGCCACTTAGCCCAGTGACCCGCAGCCCGGCCCCAGAGTTCCAAGCTCCATGGAGGCAGGGGGCCTCTTATCACGGGAAGCAGGTGTCTCGCGGGGCTCCAGGGACGGCGTGGGCACTCTCTAGGCGAGAGAGGGTGCCCGTGCCCCGAGAGAGCCCCGGCGAGAGCCCGAGGCCTGGCCGCAGAGGCTGCCGTTGCCTCCCCCGGGCTCCTACCATGGGGCCTGGCCCTGCTCTCCCGAGGCCCTGGTTCGCCGCAGGTGAATGCCTCTTGCGGACGCCAAGGACAGGAGGCCGCCGATTCCCTCACAGAGGTGGGGGTTCGAGCTCTGGGGGACTGAGGTCGCAGCGGTCTCACTCCATTTTGGGGTGCTTCTGCACAGACTGGAGGGTTGAAGCGGCTGGGCCCAAGTCTGCCGCCTTGTGGCAGGGTGGGGGCGTTGCAGGCGAAGCAAGGCTCTTAGCCTCCCAGGCGGGGCACAGGCCAGACTCCCCACAGGAGAACAGGTCCGTGGACGAGGGTCCCGCCCGCCCGCCCGCCCGCCGGGACCCGCTCCACCTGGCGCGGAACCGTGGCCGGCCCCTCTTCCCGGCCCCAGGTCCCTAGTTCTTCCCTGGCACTCTGCCTCTGCGGGGGTGGGAGAGCTGCTGGGAAGTGTGGTCCACGGGAAAACGCACGGTCCTCTGGATGGCAGGGAGGGCTTCCGTTAACTCTGACACCAGCCCAGGGACCCTGTGAACCTGGCCTGATATCTCAAGGGGGGGCGGGGGGGGCACGTTGCCCGGAGGGATGCTTGCGGGGGGGGGGGGGGCATGCTTGCGCCTGCGCGGCCCCGCCTCTTGGCCCGTAAACCACCCGGCCGCGGCTCGGACAAAAGCCATCTCCTGGGCGCCTCCCCCCTGTTCTTCCATCCGTAAAGGGGGACCCCTTTACGGATGGAAGAACAGGGGGATCTTCGCAGTGGCGGGGACGGGACGGAGGGGTCTGCGGGTTTGCCGCCACGTGGGCCAGTTGCTCGCACCCCGGCCCCCTGTGTCCGTGCTCCATGGAGGAGGTGGGCCGCTTATGGCGGGATGCAGGCGTCCTGCGGGGCTCAAGGGACGGCGGACGGCGTGGGCACTCCCCGGGCGAGAGAGGGCACCCGGGACCCGAGAGAGCACCCGGGAAAATGCCCCGCCCTGGCCCCCGTGGCTCCAGTGGCCTCCCTAGGCTCCTGCCGTGGGGCCTGGTCCCGCTCACCTGGGCCCAGGTTCTCCGCAGGTGAATGCCTTTTGCGGACAGCAAGGACCACAGGCCGCGGATGCCTTCACGGGGAGGGGGGTTCGAGCTCTGTGGGACCCGGGTCCCAGCGGACACAGTCCCTTCTCGCGAAGTCCAGCCCAGACTTTAGAGAGTAGAAGCGTCTCGGTGCAGGTTTGCCGCCTCGGGGCAGGGTGGGGCCGTTTGAGCCAAGAAAGACTCTCAGCCCCCCAGGCAGGTCTCAGGCCCGAGTCCCCCCGGGAGACGGGGTCCCTGGGCGTGGGTCCGGCCCGCCCGGGCCCCTGCCCACCAGGCGCGGAACCCTGGCCCGCCCCTCATCGAGGCCCCGGGGCCCTAGTTCTTCCCTGGCACTCTGCCTCTGCCGGGGTGGGAGACGCGCTGGCAAGTGTGGTCCACGGGAAAAGGAACGGACCTCTGGGTGGCGGGCAGAGCTTCCAGTTCCACGGACAGGACCCCAGGGACTCTGTGAAGCGGGCCTGATATGTCCGGGGTGGGGCCCGTTGCCCCGAGGGAGGCTTCTGGTGGGGCTGCCTGCCCTCTGCCTGCCGGGTCCCGCGTCTTGGCCCGAAACCGGCCAGCGGCGGCTCTGACAAATGCCATCTCCTGGGGGCCTCCCCCCTGTTCCTCCATCCGTAAGGGGCGACCCCCTTACGGATGGAGGAACAGGGGGATCTTCGCAGTGGGGCGGTCGGGACGGAGGGGTCTGCGCGTCTCCAGCCACTTAGCCCAGTGACCCGCAGCCCGGCCCCAGAGTTCCAAGCTCCATGGAGGCAGGGGGCCTCTTATCACGGGAAGCAGGTGTCTCGCGGGGCTCCAGGGACGGCGTGGGCACTCTCTAGGCGAGAGAGGGTGCCCGTGCCCCGAGAGAGCCCCGGCGAGAGCCCGAGGCCTGGCCGCAGAGGCTGCCGTTGCCTCCCCCGGGCTCCTACCATGGGGCCTGGCCCTGCTCTCCCGAGGCCCTGGTTCGCCGCAGGTGAATGCCTCTTGCGGACGCCAAGGACAGGAGGCCGCCGATTCCCTCACAGAGGTGGGGGTTCGAGCTCTGGGGGACTGAGGTCGCAGCGGTCTCACTCCATTTTGGGGTGCTTCTGCACAGACTGGAGGGTTGAAGCGGCTGGGCCCAAGTCTGCCGCCTTGTGGCAGGGTGGGGGCGTTGCAGGCGAAGCAAGGCTCTTAGCCTCCCAGGCGGGGCACAGGCCAGACTCCCCACAGGAGAACAGGTCCGTGGACGAGGGTCCCGCCCGCCCGCCCGCCCGCCGGGACCCGCTCCACCTGGCGCGGAACCGTGGCCGGCCCCTCTTCCCGGCCCCAGGTCCCTAGTTCTTCCCTGGCACTCTGCCTCTGCGGGGGTGGGAGAGCTGCTGGGAAGTGTGGTCCACGGGAAAACGCACGGTCCTCTGGATGGCAGGGAGGGCTTCCGTTAACTCTGACACCAGCCCAGGGACCCTGTGAACCTGGCCTGATATCTCAAGGGGGGGCGGGGGGGGGCACGTTGCCCGGAGGGATGCTTGCGGGGGGGGGGGGGGGCCTGCTTGCGCCTGCGCGGCCCCGCCTCTTGGCCCGTAAACCACCCGGCCGCGGCTCGGACAAAAGCCATCTCCTGGGCGCCTCCCCCCTGTTCTTCCATCCGTAAAGGGGGACCCCTTTACGGATGGAAGAACAGGGGGATCTTCGCAGTGGCGGGGACGGGACGGAGGGGTCTGCGGGTTTGCCGCCACGAGGGCCAGTTGGTCGCACCCCGGCCCCCTGTGTCCGTGCTCCATGGAGGAGGTGGGCCGCTTATGGCGGGATGCAGGCGTCCTGCGGGGCTCAAGGGACGGCGGACGGCGTGGGCACTCCCCGGGCGAGAGAGGGCACCCGGGACCCGAGAGAGCACCCGGGAAAATGCCCCGCCCTGGCCCCCGTGGCTCCAGTGGCCTCCCTAGGCTCCTGCCGTGGGGCCTGGTCCCGCTCACCTGGGCCCAGGTTCTCCGCAGGTGAATGCCTTTTGCGGACAGCAAGGACCACAGGCCGCGGATGCCTTCACGGGGAGGGGGGTTCGAGCTCTGTGGGACCCGGGTCCCAGCGGACACAGTCCCTTCTCGCGAAGTCCAGCCCAGACTATAGAGAGTAGAAGCGTCTCGGTGCAGGTTTGCCGCCTCGGGGCAGGGTGGGGCCGTTTGAGCCAAGAAAGACTCTCAGCCCCCCAGGCAGGTCTCAGGCCCGAGTCCCCCCGGGAGACGGGGTCCCTGGGCGTGGGTCCGGCCCGCCCGGGCCCCTGCCCACCAGGCGCGGAACCCTGGCCCGCCCCTCATCGAGGCCCCGGGGCCCTAGTTCTTCCCTGGCACTCTGCCTCTGCCGGGGTGGGAGACGCGCTGGCAAGTGTGGTCCACGGGAAAAGGAACGGACCTCTGGGTGGCGGGCAGAGCTTCCAGTTCCACGGACAGGACCCCAGGGACTCTGTGAAGCGGGCCTGATATGTCCGGGGTGGGGCCCGTTGCCCCGAGGGAGGCTTCTGGTGGGGCTGCCTGCCCTCTGCCTGCCGGGTCCCGCGTCTTGGCCCGAAACCGGCCAGCGGCGGCTCTGACAAATGCCATCTCCTGGGGGCCTCCCCCCTGTTCCTCCATCCGTAAGGGGCGACCCCCTTACGGATGGAGGAACAGGGGGATCTTCGCAGTGGGGCGGTCGGGACGGAGGGGTCTGCGCGTCTCCAGCCACTTAGCCCAGTGACCCGCAGCCCGGCCCCAGAGTTCCAAGCTCCATGGAGGCAGGGGGCCTCTTATCACGGGAAGCAGGTGTCTCGCGGGGCTCCAGGGACGGCGTGGGCACTCTCTAGGCGAGAGAGGGTGCCCGTGCCCCGAGAGAGCCCCGGCGAGAGCCCGAGGCCTGGCCGCAGAGGCTGCCGTTGCCTCCCCCGGGCTCCTACCATGGGGCCTGGCCCTGCTCTCCCGAGGCCCTGGTTCGCCGCAGGTGAATGCCTCTTGCGGACGCCAAGGACAGGAGGCCGCCGATTCCCTCACAGAGGTGGGGGTTCGAGCTCTGGGGGACTGAGGTCGCAGCGGTCTCACTCCATTTTGGGGTGCTTCTGCACAGACTGGAGGGTTGAAGCGGCTGGGCCCAAGTCTGCCGCCTTGTGGCAGGGTGGGGGCGTTGCAGGCGAAGCAAGGCTCTTAGCCTCCCAGGCGGGGCACAGGCCAGACTCCCCACAGGAGAACAGGTCTGTGGACGAGGGTCCCGCCCGCCCGCCCGCCCGCCGGGACCCGCTCCACCTGGCGCGGAACCGTGGCCGGCCCCTCTTCCCGGCCCCAGGTCCCTAGTTCTTCCCTGGCACTCTGCCTCTGCGGGGGTGGGAGAGCTGCTGGGAAGTGTGGTCCACGGGAAAACGCACGGTCCTCTGGATGGCAGGGAGGGCTTCCGTTAACTCTGACACCAGCCCAGGGACCCTGTGAACCTGGCCTGATATCTCAAGGGGGGGCGGGGGGGGCACGTTGCCCGGAGGGATGCTTGCGGGGGGGGGGGGGCCTGCTTGCGCCTGCGCGGCCCCGCCTCTTGGCCCGTAAACCACCCGGCCGCGGCTCGGACAAAAGCCATCTCCTGGGCGCCTCCCCCCTGTTCTTCCATCCGTAAAGGGGGACCCCTTTACGGATGGAAGAACAGGGGGATCTTCGCAGTGGCGGGGACGGGACGGAGGGGTCTGCGGGTTTGCCGCCACGTGGGCCAGTTGCTCGCACCCCGGCCCCCTGTGTCCGTGCTCCATGGAGGAGGTGGGCCGCTTATGGCGGGATGCAGGCGTCCTGCGGGGCTCAAGGGACGGCGGACGGCGTGGGCACTCCCCGGGCGAGAGAGGGCACCCGGGACCCGAGAGAGCACCCGGGAAAATGCCCCGCCCTGGCCCCCGTGGCTCCAGTGGCCTCCCTAGGCTCCTGCCGTGGGGCCTGGTCCCGCTCACCTGGGCCCAGGTTCTCCGCAGGTGAATGCCTTTTGCGGACAGCAAGGACCACAGGCCGCGGATGCCTTCACGGGGAGGGGGGTTCGAGCTCTGTGGGACCCGGGTCCCAGCGGACACAGTCCCTTCTCGCGAAGTCCAGCCCAGACTTTAGAGAGTAGAAGCGTCTCGGTGCAGGTTTGCCGCCTCGGGGCAGGGTGGGGCCGTTTGAGCCAAGAAAGACTCTCAGCCCCCCAGGCAGGTCTCAGGCCCGAGTCCCCCCGGGAGACGGGGTCCCTGGGCGTGGGTCCGGCCCGCCCGGGCCCCTGCCCACCAGGCGCGGAACCCTGGCCCGCCCCTCATCGAGGCCCCGGGGCCCTAGTTCTTCCCTGGCACTCTGCCTCTGCCGGGGTGGGAGACGCGCTGGCAAGTGTGGTCCACGGGAAAAGGAACGGACCTCTGGGTGGCGGGCAGAGCTTCCAGTTCCACGGACAGGACCCCAGGGACTCTGTGAAGCGGGCCTGATATGTCCGGGGTGGGGCCCGTTGCCCCGAGGGAGGCTTCTGGTGGGGCTGCCTGCCCTCTGCCTGCCGGGTCCCGCGTCTTGGCCCGAAACCGGCCAGCGGCGGCTCTGACAAATGCCATCTCCTGGGGGCCTCCCCCCTGTTCCTCCATCCGTAAGGGGCGACCCCCTTACGGATGGAGGAACAGGGGGATCTTCGCAGTGGGGCGGTCGGGACGGAGGGGTCTGCGCGTCTCCAGCCACTTAGCCCAGTGACCCGCAGCCCGGCCCCAGAGTTCCAAGCTCCATGGAGGCAGGGGGCCTCTTATCACGGGAAGCAGGTGTCTCGCGGGGCTCCAGGGACGGCGTGGGCACTCTCTAGGCGAGAGAGGGTGCCCGTGCCCCGAGAGAGCCCCGGCGAGAGCCCGAGGCCTGGCCGCAGAGGCTGCCGTTGCCTCCCCCGGGCTCCTACCATGGGGCCTGGCCCTGCTCTCCCGAGGCCCTGGTTCGCCGCAGGTGAATGCCTCTTGCGGACGCCAAGGACAGGAGGCCGCCGATTCCCTCACAGAGGTGGGGGTTCGAGCTCTGGGGGACTGAGGTCGCAGCGGTCTCACTCCATTTTGGGGTGCTTCTGCACAGACTGGAGGGTTGAAGCGGCTGGGCCCAAGTCTGCCGCCTTGTGGCAGGGTGGGGGCGTTGCAGGCGAAGCAAGGCTCTTAGCCTCCCAGGCGGGGCACAGGCCAGACTCCCCACAGGAGAACAGGTCCGTGGACGAGGGTCCCGCCCGCCCGCCCGCCCGCCGGGACCCGCTCCACCTGGCGCGGAACCGTGGCCGGCCCCTCTTCCCGGCCCCAGGTCCCTAGTTCTTCCCTGGCACTCTGCCTCTGCGGGGGTGGGAGAGCTGCTGGGAAGTGTGGTCCACGGGAAAACGCACGGTCCTCTGGATGGCAGGGAGGGCTTCCGTTAACTCTGACACCAGCCCAGGGACCCTGTGAACCTGGCCTGATATCTCAAGGGGGGGCGGGGGGGGGCACGTTGCCCGGAGGGATGCTTGCGGGGGGGGGGGGGGGCCTGCTTGCGCCTGCGCGGCCCCGCCTCTTGGCCCGTAAACCACCCGGCCGCGGCTCGGACAAAAGCCATCTCCTGGGCGCCTACCCCCTGTTCTTCCATCCGTAAAGGGGGACCCCTTTACGGATGGAAGAACAGGGGGATCTTCGCAGTGGCGGGGACGGGACGGAGGGGTCTGCGGGTTTGCCGCCACGAGGGCCAGTTGGTCGCACCCCGGCCCCCTGTGTCCGTGCTCCATGGAGGAGGTGGGCCGCTTATGGCGGGATGCAGGCGTCCTGCGGGGCTCAAGGGACGGCGGACGGCGTGGGCACTCCCCGGGCGAGAGAGGGCACCCGGGACCCGAGAGAGCACCCGGGAAAATGCCCCGCCCTGGCCCCCGTGGCTCCAGTGGCCTCCCTAGGCTCCTGCCGTGGGGCCTGGTCCCGCTCACCTGGGCCCAGGTTCTCCGCAGGTGAATGCCTTTTGCGGACAGCAAGGACCACAGGCCGCGGATGCCTTCACGGGGAGGGGGGTTCGAGCTCTGTGGGACCCGGGTCCCAGCGGACACAGTCCCTTCTCGCGAAGTCCAGCCCAGACTATAGAGAGTAGAAGCGTCTCGGTGCAGGTTTGCCGCCTCGGGGCAGGGTGGGGCCGTTTGAGCCAAGAAAGACTCTCAGCCCCCCAGGCAGGTCTCAGGCCCGAGTCCCCCCGGGAGACGGGGTCCCTGGGCGTGGGTCCGGCCCGCCCGGGCCCCTGCCCACCAGGCGCGGAACCCTGGCCCGCCCCTCATCGAGGCCCCGGGGCCCTAGTTCTTCCCTGGCACTCTGCCTCTGCCGGGGTGGGAGACGCGCTGGCAAGTGTGGTCCACGGGAAAAGGAACGGACCTCTGGGTGGCGGGCAGAGCTTCCAGTTCCACGGACAGGACCCCAGGGACTCTGTGAAGCGGGCCTGATATGTCCGGGGTGGGGCCCGTTGCCCCGAGGGAGGCTTCTGGTGGGGCTGCCTGCCCTCTGCCTGCCGGGTCCCGCGTCTTGGCCCGAAACCGGCCAGCGGCGGCTCTGACAAATGCCATCTCCTGGGGGCCTCCCCCCTGTTCCTCCATCCGTAAGGGGCGACCCCCTTACGGATGGAGGAACAGGGGGATCTTCGCAGTGGGGCGGTCGGGACGGAGGGGTCTGCGCGTCTCCAGCCACTTAGCCCAGTGACCCGCAGCCCGGCCCCAGAGTTCCAAGCTCCATGGAGGCAGGGGGCCTCTTATCACGGGAAGCAGGTGTCTCGCGGGGCTCCAGGGACGGCGTGGGCACTCTCTAGGCGAGAGAGGGTGCCCGTGCCCCGAGAGAGCCCCGGCGAGAGCCCGAGGCCTGGCCGCAGAGGCTGCCGTTGCCTCCCCCGGGCTCCTACCATGGGGCCTGGCCCTGCTCTCCCGAGGCCCTGGTTCGCCGCAGGTGAATGCCTCTTGCGGACGCCAAGGACAGGAGGCCGCCGATTCCCTCACAGAGGTGGGGGTTCGAGCTCTGGGGGACTGAGGTCGCAGCGGTCTCACTCCATTTTGGGGTGCTTCTGCACAGACTGGAGGGTTGAAGCGGCTGGGCCCAAGTCTGCCGCCTTGTGGCAGGGTGGGGGCGTTGCAGGCGAAGCAAGGCTCTTAGCCTCCCAGGCGGGGCACAGGCCAGACTCCCCACAGGAGAACAGGTCCGTGGACGAGGGTCCCGCCCGCCCGCCCGCCCGCCGGGACCCGCTCCACCTGGCGCGGAACCGTGGCCGGCCCCTCTTCCCGGCCCCAGGTCCCTAGTTCTTCCCTGGCACTCTGCCTCTGCGGGGGTGGGAGAGCTGCTGGGAAGTGTGGTCCACGGGAAAACGCACGGTCCTCTGGATGGCAGGGAGGGCTTCCGTTAACTCTGACACCAGCCCAGGGACCCTGTGAACCTGGCCTGATATCTCAAGGGGGGGCGGGGGGGGCACGTTGCCCGGAGGGATGCTTGCGGGGGGGGGGGGGGGCATGCTTGCGCCTGCGCGGCCCCGCCTCTTGGCCCGTAAACCACCCGGCCGCGGCTCGGACAAAAGCCATCTCCTGGGCGCCTCCCCCCTGTTCTTCCATCCGTAAAGGGGGACCCCTTTACGGATGGAAGAACAGGGGGATCTTCGCAGTGGCGGGGACGGGACGGAGGGGTCTGCGGGTTTGCCGCCACGTGGGCCAGTTGCTCGCACCCCGGCCCCCTGTGTCCGTGCTCCATGGAGGAGGTGGGCCGCTTATGGCGGGATGCAGGCGTCCTGCGGGGCTCAAGGGACGGCGGACGGCGTGGGCACTCCCCGGGCGAGAGAGGGCACCCGGGACCCGAGAGAGCACCCGGGAAAATGCCCCGCCCTGGCCCCCGTGGCTCCAGTGGCCTCCCTAGGCTCCTGCCGTGGGGCCTGGTCCCGCTCACCTGGGCCCAGGTTCTCCGCAGGTGAATGCCTTTTGCGGACAGCAAGGACCACAGGCCGCGGATGCCTTCACGGGGAGGGGGGTTCGAGCTCTGTGGGACCCGGGTCCCAGCGGACACAGTCCCTTCTCGCGAAGTCCAGCCCAGACTTTAGAGAGTAGAAGCGTCTCGGTGCAGGTTTGCCGCCTCGGGGCAGGGTGGGGCCGTTTGAGCCAAGAAAGACTCTCAGCCCCCCAGGCAGGTCTCAGGCCCGAGTCCCCCCGGGAGACGGGGTCCCTGGGCGTGGGTCCGGCCCGCCCGGGCCCCTGCCCACCAGGCGCGGAACCCTGGCCCGCCCCTCATCGAGGCCCCGGGGCCCTAGTTCTTCCCTGGCACTCTGCCTCTGCCGGGGTGGGAGACGCGCTGGCAAGTGTGGTCCACGGGAAAAGGAACGGACCTCTGGGTGGCGGGCAGAGCTTCCAGTTCCACGGACAGGACCCCAGGGACTCTGTGAAGCGGGCCTGATATGTCCGGGGTGGGGCCCGTTGCCCCGAGGGAGGCTTCTGGTGGGGCTGCCTGCCCTCTGCCTGCCGGGTCCCGCGTCTTGGCCCGAAACCGGCCAGCGGCGGCTCTGACAAATGCCATCTCCTGGGGGCCTCCCCCCTGTTCCTCCATCCGTAAGGGGCGACCCCCTTACGGATGGAGGAACAGGGGGATCTTCGCAGTGGGGCGGTCGGGACGGAGGGGTCTGCGCGTCTCCAGCCACTTAGCCCAGTGACCCGCAGCCCGGCCCCAGAGTTCCAAGCTCCATGGAGGCAGGGGGCCTCTTATCACGGGAAGCAGGTGTCTCGCGGGGCTCCAGGGACGGCGTGGGCACTCTCTAGGCGAGAGAGGGTGCCCGTGCCCCGAGAGAGCCCCGGCGAGAGCCCGAGGCCTGGCCGCAGAGGCTGCCGTTGCCTCCCCCGGGCTCCTACCATGGGGCCTGGCCCTGCTCTCCCGAGGCCCTGGTTCGCCGCAGGTGAATGCCTCTTGCGGACGCCAAGGACAGGAGGCCGCCGATTCCCTCACAGAGGTGGGGGTTCGAGCTCTGGGGGACTGAGGTCGCAGCGGTCTCACTCCATTTTGGGGTGCTTCTGCACAGACTGGAGGGTTGAAGCGGCTGGGCCCAAGTCTGCCGCCTTGTGGCAGGGTGGGGGCGTTGCAGGCGAAGCAAGGCTCTTAGCCTCCCAGGCGGGGCACAGGCCAGACTCCCCACAGGAGAACAGGTCCGTGGACGAGGGTCCCGCCCGCCCGCCCGCCCGCCGGGACCCGCTCCACCTGGCGCGGAACCGTGGCCGGCCCCTCTTCCCGGCCCCAGGTCCCTAGTTCTTCCCTGGCACTCTGCCTCTGCGGGGGTGGGAGAGCTGCTGGGAAGTGTGGTCCACGGGAAAACGCACGGTCCTCTGGATGGCAGGGAGGGCTTCCGTTAACTCTGACACCAGCCCAGGGACCCTGTGAACCTGGCCTGATATCTCAAGGGGGGGCGGGGGGGGGCACGTTGCCCGGAGGGATGCTTGCGGGGGGGGGGTGGCCTGCTTGCGCCTGCGCGGCCCCGCCTCTTGGCCCGTAAACCACCCGGCCGCGGCTCGGACAAAAGCCATCTCCTGGGCGCCTCCCCCCTGTTCTTCCATCCGTAAAGGGGGACCCCTTTACGGATGGAAGAACAGGGGGATCTTCGCAGTGGCGGGGACGGGACGGAGGGGTCTGCGGGTTTGCCGCCACGAGGGCCAGTTGCTCGCACCCCGGCCCCCTGTGTCCGTGCTCCATGGAGGAGGTGGGCCGCTTATGGCGGGATGCAGGCGTCCTGCGGGGCTCAAGGGACGGCGGACGGCGTGGGCACTCCCCGGGCGAGAGAGGGCACCCGGGACCCGAGAGAGCACCCGGGAAAATGCCCCGCCCTGGCCCCCGTGGCTCCAGTGGCCTCCCTAGGCTCCTGCCGTGGGGCCTGGTCCCGCTCACCTGGGCCCAGGTTCTCCGCAGGTGAATGCCTTTTGCGGACAGCAAGGACCACAGGCCGCGGATGCCTTCACGGGGAGGGGGGTTCGAGCTCTGTGGGACCCGGGTCCCAGCGGACACAGTCCCTTCTCGCGAAGTCCAGCCCAGACTATAGAGAGTAGAAGCGTCTCGGTGCAGGTTTGCCGCCTCGGGGCAGGGTGGGGCCGTTTGAGCCAAGAAAGACTCTCAGCCCCCCAGGCAGGTCTCAGGCCCGAGTCCCCCCGGGAGACGGGGTCCCTGGGCGTGGGTCCGGCCCGCCCGGGCCCCTGCCCACCAGGCGCGGAACCCTGGCCCGCCCCTCATCGAGGCCCCGGGGCCCTAGTTCTTCCCTGGCACTCTGCCTCTGCCGGGGTGGGAGACGCGCTGGCAAGTGTGGTCCACGGGAAAAGGAACGGACCTCTGGGTGGCGGGCAGAGCTTCCAGTTCCACGGACAGGACCCCAGGGACTCTGTGAAGCGGGCCTGATATGTCCGGGGTGGGGCCCGTTGCCCCGAGGGAGGCTTCTGGTGGGGCTGCCTGCCCTCTGCCTGCCGGGTCCCGCGTCTTGGCCCGAAACCGGCCAGCGGCGGCTCTGACAAATGCCATCTCCTGGGGGCCTCCCCCCTGTTCCTCCATCCGTAAGGGGCGACCCCCTTACGGATGGAGGAACAGGGGGATCTTCGCAGTGGGGCGGTCGGGACGGAGGGGTCTGCGCGTCTCCAGCCACTTAGCCCAGTGACCCGCAGCCCGGCCCCAGAGTTCCAAGCTCCATGGAGGCAGGGGGCCTCTTATCACGGGAAGCAGGTGTCTCGCGGGGCTCCAGGGACGGCGTGGGCACTCTCTAGGCGAGAGAGGGTGCCCGTGCCCCGAGAGAGCCCCGGCGAGAGCCCGAGGCCTGGCCGCAGAGGCTGCCGTTGCCTCCCCCGGGCTCCTACCATGGGGCCTGGCCCTACTCTCCCGAGGCCCTGGTTCGCCGCAGGTGAATGCCTCTTGCGGACGCCAAGGACAGGAGGCCGCCGATTCCCTCACAGAGGTGGGGGTTCGAGCTCTGGGGGACTGAGGTCGCAGCGGTCTCACTCCATTTTGGGGTGCTTCTGCACAGACTGGAGGGTTGAAGCGGCTGGGCCCAAGTCTGCCGCCTTGTGGCAGGGTGGGGGCGTTGCAGGCGAAGCAAGGCTCTTAGCCTCCCAGGCGGGGCACAGGCCAGACTCCCCACCGGAGAACAGGTCCGTGGACGAGGGTCCCGCCCGCCCGCCCGCCCGCCGGGACCCGCTCCACCTGGCGCGGAACCGTGGCCGGCCCCTCTTCCCGGCCCCAGGTCCCTAGTTCTTCCCTGGCACTCTGCCTCTGCGGGGGTGGGAGAGCTGCTGGGAAGTGTGGTCCACGGGAAAACGCACGGTCCTCTGGATGGCAGGGAGGGCTTCCGTTAACTCTGACACCAGCCCAGGGACCCTGTGAACCTGGCCTGATATCTCAAGGGGGGGCGGGGGGGGCACGTTGCCCGGAGGGATGCTTGCGGGGGGGGGGGCCTGCTTGCGCCTGCGCGGCCCCGCCTCTTGGCCCGTAAACCACCCGGCCGCGGCTCGGACAAAAGCCATCTCCTGGGCGCCTCCCCCCTGTTCTTCCATCCGTAAAGGGGGACCCCTTTACGGATGGAAGAACAGGGGGATCTTCGCAGTGGCGGGGACGGGACGGAGGGGTCTGCGGGTTTGCCGCCACGAGGGCCAGTTGCTCGCACCCCGGGCCCCTGTGTCCGTGCTCCATGGAGGAGGTGGGCCGCTTATGGCGGGATGCAGGCGTCCTGCGGGGCTCAAGGGACGGCGTGGGCACTCCCCGGGCGAGAGAGGGCACCCGGGACCCGAGAGAGCACCCGGGAAAATGCCCCGCCCTGGCCCCCGTGGCTCCAGTGGCCTCCCTAGGCTCCTGCCGTGGGGCCTGGTCCCGCTCACCTGGGCCCAGGTTCTCCGCAGGTGAATGCCTTTTGCGGACAGCAAGGACCACAGGCCGCGGATGCCTTCACGGGGAGGGGGGTTCGAGCTCTGTGGGACCCGGGTCCCAGCGGACACAGTCCCTTCTCGCGAAGTCCAGCCCAGACTTTAGAGAGTAGAAGCGTCTCGGTGCAGGTTTGCCGCCTCGGGGCAGGGTGGGGCCGTTTGAGCCAAGAAAGACTCTCAGCCCCCCAGGCAGGTCTCAGGCCCGAGTCCCCCCGGGAGACGGGGTCCCTGGGCGTGGGTCCGGCCCTCCCGGGCCCCTGCCCACCAGGCGCGGAACCCTGGCCCGCCCCTCATCGAGGCCCCGGGGCCCTAGTTCTTCCCTGGCACTCTGCCTCTGCCGGGGTGGGAGACGCGCTGGCAAGTGTGGTCCACGGGAAAAGGAACGGACCTCTGGGTGGCGGGCAGAGCTTCCAGTTCCACGGACAGGACCCCAGGGACTCTGTGAAGCGGGCCTGATATGTCCGGGGTGGGGCCCGTTGCCCCGAGGGAGGCTTCTGGTGGGGCTGCCTGCCCTCTGCCTGCCGGGTCCCGCGTCTTGGCCCGAAACCGGCCAGCGGCGGCTCTGACAAATGCCATCTCCTGGGGGCCTCCCCCCTGTTCCTCCATCCGTAAGGGGCGACCCCCTTACGGATGGAGGAACAGGGGGATCTTCGCAGTGGGGCGGTCGGGACGGAGGGGTCTGCGCGTCTCCAGCCACTTAGCCCAGTGACCCGCAGCCCGGCCCCAGAGTTCCAAGCTCCATGGAGGCAGGGGGCCTCTTATCACGGGAAGCAGGTGTCTCGCGGGGCTCCAGGGACGGCGTGGGCACTCTCTAGGCGAGAGAGGGTGCCCGTGCCCCGAGAGAGCCCCGGCGAGAGCCCGAGGCCTGGCCGCAGAGGCTGCCGTTGCCTCCCCCGGGCTCCTACCATGGGGCCTGGCCCTGCTCTCCCGAGGCCCTGGTTCGCCGCAGGTGAATGCCTCTTGCGGACGCCAAGGACAGGAGGCCGCCGATTCCCTCACAGAGGTGGGGGTTCGAGCTCTGGGGGACTGAGGTCGCAGCGGTCTCACTCCATTTTGGGGTGCTTCTGCACAGACTGGAGGGTTGAAGCGGCTGGGCCCAAGTCTGCCGCCTTGTGGCAGGGTGGGGGCGTTGCAGGCGAAGCAAGGCTCTTAGCCTCCCAGGCGGGGCACAGGCCAGACT